>NW_007232896.1:92164-108042 GCF_000164805.1 Carlito syrichta
AAAAAAAAAAAAAAAAAAAAGTCTGAACGCTTCCTAAACTCTGTCCATGGAAAATTTATCTATGTCTAACTTGTGTTAGCTACTTTGCCTTAGTTTCATTTAACATTGCCTTTTTACCCCTGAATTTTCTGTAAGCAAATACTTTCATACAAGGGTTTGACTAGGTTGAGGTTTGAAGTTTATAGTGCGAAATATTTCATAGGTACACATACCATACATTTTTCTCCTATTGTACCCAACAGGGAGCATTTTTTAAATACTGAAATTGTTTTCTGATTTAAACACTGTCAGTATGACACGTCCATGGTAAAATTTCCTGACAGCCTTTCACCTAATGATGCTAGCAGCTATTGTTGATCATTGTGTGTATTCTTACTGTACTGGGGTTACAAAATAATGATATTTCAATTCTGTCATTCTTTCTACATTCATTAGCTGGAATTCCTTATAAAGAACTCCCCAGTACCTCTTTTCAGAATATGTTGGTTTCCTAATATCCTCCAAAGGTGATGAGTCAGCACATGAATTGGATTTGTTTATATCTATTGTAGTTGTTTATAGTAATACCCTCCCTGTTGGCTTCTGTGTGTAACAGAACCCCAGTTGTTTTTCTTTGTTTTCTTTTTTAGGTATTATTTGCATATAACAATTCTGCTGTCTTTTATAGATGCCTTGCTTTCATTTTTTCAGCTTTTTTGAGGCATAATTGACAAATAAAAGGTGTATATATTTATGGTGTACAATGTGATGACTTAATATAGTCACATATTGTGAAATTATTACTACAATCAAGGTAATTAACATATCTGTCACCTCACATAGTTATTCTTTGTGTGTGTGTATGGTGAGGACATTTTCAAGTATACAATATAGTATTAATTATAGTCACCACGTTGTGCAATAGATTCTTTGAACTTATTCTTCCTGTCGAACTGAAACTTTATACCCTTTGACCCAAATCTCCCCATTTCCCTCACCTTTTCCCTTAGCCCCTGGTAATCACCATTCTACTCTGCTTCTGTGAGTTCAACATTTTTAGATTTCACAAATAATTGAAATCTTGGTTTTTGTCTTTCTGTGCTTGGCTTATTAAGGTAATAATGTCCTCCAGGTTCATTCGGGTTATTCCAAATGACAGGATTTTCTGATTTTAAAGGTCAAATAACATTCCATTGTGTGTGTAATCTCACATTTTCTTTAGCCAATCACCTGTTGATGGACACAGGTTAATTCTGTATTTTGGCTATTGTAAATACTGCTGCAATAAACAAGTGCAGATATCACTTTAAGATAGTGATTTCGCCGGCCCGGTGCCTCAGTCGGTAATCCCGGCACGTTGGGAGGCCTAGGCGAGTGGATTGCCTGAGTCCGTGGGTTCGAGACCCGCCTGGGCAACTTGATGAGGCCTTGTGTCTACAATAACTAAAAAAATTAGTTGAGTGTGGTAATGCATGCCTGTAGTTCCGGCTACCTGGAAGGCTGAAGCGGAAGGATCGCCGGAGCCCAGCAGGTCGAGGCTGCGGTGGCCGGGAGTGTGCCACGGCACTCCAGTCTGGGCCAGAGTGAGATTCCAACTCAAAAAAAAAAAAAATACTGATTTCTTTCCTTAGATATATGCCCAGCAGTGGAATTGTTAGATCGTGATGATGCCGGAAGGGGTGCAGCGCAAAGCCCATGGATTCTTTGGCTCATTTCTAAAATGAATTTTAGAGCAACCGGAAAAATTTTCAAACAAGTTTATTAGAGAAAGAAGGGAGAAAAGAAAAAAATGGAGACATGCCAGAATTGTCTTGGGCAAAAGAAACTGCACCTGATTTACCTCACAATGATTGATGTGCTAAAGAGGATGGAGCTCAGGTATCTGTCACTCTGGAGATTGCCATTCTGGGCTCCCGATGGGAGGACAAAGGGGTTGGGTGGTCTTTTCCTGACCGCATTGTCTTGCAGGAGACCTGCCAGACATTTGCAATTCACAAGTTTCTTAGCTAAAAGGTGATGTTATTATCATTTCTATGGCTTTGGTTAGTTAAGGGTTGGTCTTTAGCCTTCCGCTTTCCACAGGTTACCTGAAAGCTTCTTAGTGATTATTATGCTAAACCATGAATTGAAAGGTTGGGCTGTTCAAGTCTTGCATCTGATGGAGTTTTCTCTTGGTTTGCTCAGGGGGAGGAGTAGGCTGCCAGCTTGGTCTGCGGTAGAAAGTAATTTGTAAAATGTCTGAATACTTCCTAAAACCTGTCTATAGGAAATGTATCTAAGTCTAACTTGGGCTAGCTACCCTGCCTCAGTATGGTAGTTCTATTTTTAATATTTTGAGGAACCTCATGAGGGAGCTCTTCACTGGGCACTCTGATGACACACTTAGGGCGTAGTGACTTTTCCTTATACCTGTGATTTCTATGTTCTTTGTAGTTATTGTTCCTGGTTACTAGGCAATCACTTATAAATCCGTCCCCTTGTGATAGTTAATAATTAATTGTAAAAATAGATTTATTAGAGTATAATTTACATGACATAAAATCTGCTAGTTTTCAGTGTCTAATTCAGTGTTTTCTGTTTTTTTTTTTTTTTTTACTTGGAGTCTCACTCTGTCGCCCAGACTGGAGTGTAGTGGCACGCTCCTGGCCACCGCAGCCTCGACGTGCTGGGCTCCGGCGATCCTTCTGCCTCAGCCTTCCAAGGAGCCGTAACTACAGGTGTACGCCACCATGCCCTGCTTATTTTTGATTTATTGTAGAGACAAAGTCTCGCCAAGTTGCCTGGGTGTGTCTGGAGCCCGTGAGCTCCGGCAATCCGCTGATCTCCCAAAGTGCTGGAATTACTGGCTGAGCCACGGAGCCCAGGCAATTCAATGATTTTTAAATAAATTTACAAAGTTAGGAAGCCATACCCATCATCTAAGAAACCGTGTGTTCAGTCTCTTCTTCATCCCCATCCCAGGACAACCATAGATCCACTTCTGGTTTCTATAGATTAGCCTTTGCTGGGCATTTTTACAATATGTTTTCTTCTGTGTCTGACTTCTTTCACTGGGCATATATTTTTTACATTGTGGTAACATATATAGAACTGAAAATGTGCAGTTCAGTAGTGTTAATTATGGTTACATTGTTGTGCACCAGGTCTACAACTTTTTCATCTTGCAAAACTGCTAGTTGGTCATTCTTTATACTATTCTTTTTCTGTTTAAATGATTGTGTAGTTTCCTCATAGTGGCCCAGAAAAGAGATAGTGAAGCTTGGACTAGGAGTGGCAGTGGAGTTGGAGAGGGGAATAATTGCAGGATATTTTTTATTCTGACGAATTGGGTTGTGGGGTAAAGGAAAGAGAAGAATCAAAGATGACTCCTAGTATTCTGGCATGGGTGGTTTTCGATGCTGTCTGTACATCAGAACCATTAGAGAGCTTTCACCATCTATCGATGTCCCAGACCTATCCCAGACCAATTCAATCAAAATATCTGGAGATAGAGTTTAGGCAGTGGTCATTGTAAAGAGCTCTCCAGGCATCTGTCGTGTGCATCCAATTTTAAGATCCTTGGAAAGAGATGTTGAATTAGTTCTGAATTTTGCTGAGGACCAGAGAGGTAGGTAACATCCCCAGATTTCCCTTCTTCTCTGCTATGGTGGTATCTGACTGGTGAGATTTTACATGTCTTTGTTGTCCTTTCTGAAAGGGCTTTAACCTCTGCTCCTTTAGGGAAACCCAAGATCTGAAGTTCTATATTTAGAATGACTTTGGATTTCTGCTTCAAGCACCAACTTGCTCGAGCAAAAAATAATTGTTATATGTGATTATGGCAAAAGAAAAAAAAATCTCCATTTACAATCCAATGGGACACATCTCTATAACCCTTGCCTCTGGCATAATGGTTTCCCTCACAGCTGTTTGCTCTGGTACTTGGTGTGAGAGATCATTTCTTCAGCAGGAAACAGATTCCCCTGCAGCAGCCTTTAGGCCATTCAGAGTTTGAGAGAAGTTGGGAAAAGTCAAAGAAGCTGTTAGCCAGATAGATACCTTGAGCAAGGAGGAGGATGATGACACATGTTCTTAGAGCTGAGTTGTAAATCCAGCGACTTCTCAGAGAGACTGAGAATTTCCTAATTCTTGCTCTAGCTGTCCTCAGGGTTGAATTCTACCAAGCAGGTTCGCCAGGACCCACAGGGACTGCAGTTATGAAGGTATCCCAGCTGTATCCAAAATGTCATTCAGTTTTAACACACATTCCTTGAGCACCCACTCAGAGCCTGCCACTGCTCTTGGCACTGTGGACACCCAGTGACTCAGTCATGGCCGCTGTCCCTAAGGTGTTCACAGTTTGCACAAGAGCACAGAGGAGAGGCATGAATGCAAAACGAAGCAAAGAGGGTGAGGAAAATCTGCCCGCGTGGTATGTTGTTTAAAGTAAATCTTGGGCAGGTCGAGGCTGTGGTGGCCGGGAGCGGCCACTGTACTCCAGTCTGGGCGACAGAGTAAGACTCCAACTCAAAAAAATAAAATAAAATAAATAAAAAAATAAAGTAAATCTTGAACAGGGCACAACAAAAAGCCTAGAAAAGGACATTCATTCCAAGAAGAGGGATCAGCTCCGTGGTGTGCTGGTAAATCAGCTTTTTGGTAAAAAGAAACCTTTGCTGTGTAGTGTTTTCCAATTTCCATGCTGTAAATAATCCCACCATGGCCTATTCTGAGCTACCAACCTGACATCAGCTGAATGTGCAGCTGGGAAGAAATGTATACAGTCTCCAAGCAACCCTCTGGGCTGTAGGGTGGTCCTAGAGACTAAAGAACAGGGGTCTGGGCTGATGGGCAATAATGTTGGAACATTTAGGCAGACAAGTTCAGGAAAGGCTGGCGGGTTATGTAGGAGTCTGTTCTGCAGGCAGTGAAGGTCACTGAAGGGCTTCAAGCAGGAGAATGATCCAGTCAAAATAATATTTTAGAAATACCTCTTTGGTGTTCACAATCTAAATTCGTTTTCTGCCCTATCAATAAAATGCTTTTGAAAATATATGCCCACAGCGTATAAATGTATACAACCGAGCCGAATACACTATGCACATAATACCACCTAATATAAAGGAAAATGATGAGGTAAGACTTAGACAATGTTGAATGAAAGTTCAGATGTTTACCTCCTGCGTGAAAGTGAGTCACTCTCAGCATCTCACTTTAAGAACTACTGTGAGCTGGTGAGGTCGAGGCTGGAGGCTGCAATTCACATATGAGATGACACTGGCCTGGACTTGGAATAGAGAGAAGTAAGAATTTATTTTTTTGAGACAGGACCTCACTCTATTGCCCAGGTTGAAGTACAGTGGTGAGAGCATAGCTCACTACTGCCTCTAATTCTTGGGCTCAAGCGAGTCTTCTGCCTCAGCCTCCTAAGTAGCTAGGTGAATTTTTGTGTTTGTTTGCAGAGACAGGTTCTCACTATGTTGCCAGGCCTGGAACACCTGGCTGGAAGCAATCCTCCCAGTTTGGTTTCCCAAAGTGATGGGATTAGAGGTGCATGCCACCGTTTCCAGTCCAGGAATAAGAGATTTGAAAATCCTAATGAGACAAAACTCACAGGACAGCTCAATGGATTGAATGGGGAAGTGTGGAAGAGGGAGGTGTCACTCACTAAGATGGGGCACACCAGGGGGCAAGTGAAATCTTTTCTTGGTGTGGGCAGGGGGATAGCTTATGATGATGACCATAAATTAGACAGGAAGTAGCCACTGTGTGTATAGCACTATCCAAGGCGTCAGCCAAAAGCTTCAGACCTCCCTTTGTTCCCCTCAGCCGTTATTTACAGCAACAACAATATTATAATGCCATTAGACAACATCACAGGAAATTTACAAAGAAACAAATTGCCCGTAATCCCTGCATTCAAGTCCATAAGAGTTCATTTTCTATCCCGTGTTGCCTCCCAGGCCTTGACCACATGTGTGTATTTATTTTTAGTTGCTGCAATTACAGTAGATTTACAGTCTCATATTCAGCCTTTTCACTTACCATCCAATTGTAAGCCTTTTCTATGTCATAACATTATCTTTATAATGATCATTTTTAGTAGCTGCATAATATTCCTTGGGGATGATGTGCAATGGTTTTCTTTTTTTTTTTGAGTTGGAGTCTCACTTTGTCACCCAGACTGGAGTGCTGCAGTGGCCGCTCTCACCAAGTTGCCCAGGCGGGTCTCAAACCCGCGGGCTCAGGCAATCCACTCACCTCAGCCTCCCAAAGGCACGGGATTACAGGCTGAACCACCGAGCCCGGCTCGCAATGGTTTTCTTAAACATGTTCACATTGTTCAACATCTAGATTGTGTCAAATTCTTTGCTATTATAGATAATGTAGAAACAAATTACTTGGTGTCTGGGTTCTGATTTTGGCTGACTCTGACTTTCTCCAAGGAAAGGTCTGCCCTAGTTCTTTCCTCTGAGATGGAAAGCACGATGCAAGCCTGGTTTCCCGCTGACAGATACTAGAACACCCTAGTAGATCCCGATGCAGCTTGAACTTCCGTTTTCTGGTGGTACAAATATGGCATTTCTTCACATTTAATGGTGAATGGAAAGGTACCCAATTCAGGAGGTGAGATCATGCGAGGCAGGGAAAGGACTGAGATCAAGGCTGGAAGGAGGGACAGCAATGTGCATGGCTGTTTGTGTGTGTGATTGTGTGTGCATGTGCGTGCGTGTGTGTTAATGGGGTTGGAGACCAGGAAGCAGGCCTTAATGAGTTGTGTCCAAATAGGACCCATGACATTGGGCATGGCTATGGGGCAAGAGAGGCGTGCATTTGACATTTGGACATTGCGACGTTCCTAAGCCAAACAAAACATCCTTAACTTGTGAGCTGTTTTAATACTACATAAGTTTACACAACAACCTCCACCTCCCATCTTTCCGGAAGCATCCATGTCCTTGCTATTCCACACCCCTCCTTAGTCTAAGCCTTCTGTGGACCACTGTTACCGCAGACCCTGCCTCAGAAGTTGCAGAGCTATGACACTCAAAGGCCTCGTATGCTCAACTCTGGGTCCTGGGCAGGGTCTGGGGTAGGCTACAGGACTGCTAAGCGGTAGACCCAGGGGACTGAGCAACCTCTGCTTTCCTCCACCCGGCTGGAGAGACCTGAGCTACCCCAGCTGGCCTAGTCTCCAATGGGAACGGATATCAGTTCGTTACTGAAGGACGGTGTTGACACATGGAGATCGCCCAGAATTGATATGTCTCAGTCACTACAGGCAGGGCAACTTCATCTTTCGCATTAGGAACAGTTAAAGTTTTTAAATAAATTTCAGGCATTAGGATTAATCTGTTGCTTGTGCTCCCATTGGTCCAAATGAATCAGCTTATTAGGCAGATAAGATCTTTTCTCCTGGGGCCTGAGCCATCACTTTGAGAAATTATTTTGCATAAAAA
Organism: Carlito syrichta; assembly: GCF_000164805.1. Lineage (NCBI taxonomy): Eukaryota > Metazoa > Chordata > Mammalia > Primates > Tarsiidae > Carlito > Carlito syrichta. Next base: position 99,583 of record NW_007232896.1, read on the forward strand.
AGAGAGGATAACACTGCAGTCAGTCTTGGTTCAGAGAATAAAGGCTCTGGGGCAGGAGTAGCCTTCTGCTACAGTCTCAGGGAGTATCTTGTCCCCAGTGGAAAGTAGATATGATGCCTGATATTTTGATACTACGTAGTTGACAGAGCCTCTGTCTCTACAGAGAATCAGGGTGGTCGTGTGATTAGGTCAGAGGAACAGGCTTGAATATACTCATGCCTGGATTCCATCCCAGCTCCAACATAACGATAATAATAATGATGATTTCATTGAGTACCTGCTATATGCCAGACAACGTACTGAGCGCTAGTGATAAAGCAGTCAACAAAACAGACAAAAATCCCTGTGCTCATGACTATAGACAATAAAGAGATAAATCAAACATATAGGATATCAGATGGTGATGTTTGTGATAGAGAAAAAATATAAGGCATGAGATAGAGTGGAAGGGGCATTAAAATTGTAGATAAGATGGTCAGAAAGCGCCCCAATGAGCAAAGACCTGAGGGAAGTGAGGGAGAGAGCCATGTGGCGATCTGGGCGAAGAACCTTGCGAGCCAAGGGAATGAAACGGGGTGCATCGTGACTGCAGATGATGAACAAATACATCTCTGCTCATGAGGCTCCCTGGTGTCGCTACTCATTTTGTTCAGATACACGAGAGGAGAAGCAGCCCTGATGACCAGACTTCATCAGTACACGCAGAATTTCCAAAGCTCATGGCCTTGCAAAGCACCGACTGATGGCTCTACAAATAGTCACCCACCAGAAATGATGTTATACAGCGGGAGCTTTTCTGTGTGCTTGCCCTGTGACCTTGAGCTAGTCATTTGCCCTCTTTGGGCCTCATTTTTTCATCTGCGAAATGAGGCTATAATTGTTTCTACCTGGAGAGAAACCCATTCAGCTGGAGATTTCTGTAAGCCTCCTGTGAAATAATGGAAACCCAAGTGTTTTGTACCCAACCCTCTGAAAATAACAGGGATTGTTTCTACTGACCTGAAAAAAGTCCTGGCGGTGAGTAGACAAGTAAATCTCCCCAGCAACTCAGGAACCTGAGGGCCATACTGAGGCTTCAGGCCCTGAGCAAAGGTCTGTGACACTGCTCAGGGCTGAAGAGCGAAGCAGGAACTCTGTGGAGGGTGTATATGCTTTCTGTGCTCACCTCAGTTTCATGCATGCTGAGACATAGGCCCGACATTTTTGGAGTACCAGTTAGATGTCCTGCATCAGTTTTTTACTGCTGTGAAACAAATGACCACAAACGGAGCAGCCATCAACATACACCCATTTATTCTCTCACGACTCCTACGGGTCAGGAGTCTGGGCATGGCTTAGCAAGGGTCCTCTGCTTGGGGTTTCACGAGTCAAGGTTCAGGCTGAGTGGAGCTCCTATCTGCATCTCTGGGGGAGAATCTGCTACCAAGAACATTCAGGTTGCTGACAAATCTAGTTCCTTGCAGTTGTAGGACTGCAGTCTCAGTTTCTTTGCTGAGTGTCAGTTGAGGGCTGCTCTCGGTTCCAGGGGTCACTCTTTGGTCCTTGCACACTGGCCCCTCTCTTTTTTTTTTTTGAGTTGGAGTCTCACTCTGTTGCCCAGACTGGAGTGCAGTGGCCGTTCCCAGCCACCGCAGCCTCGACCTGCTGGGCTCCGGCGATCCTTCCGCCTCAGCCTTCCGAGTAGCTGGAACTACAGGTGTGTGCTACCACGCCTGGCTAATTTTTGATTTATTGTAGAGATGAGGTCTCGCTGCCCAGGCGGGTCTCGAACCCGCGGGCTCAGGCAATCCACTCACCTCAGCCTCCCAAAGGCGCGGGATTCAGGTCTTTATTTCTTTTGCATTTGTATCTGAGCCAAGTCAACTGCTACTCTTAAGAGGTAAGAGTAGACAACTTCCCCTTGCATCTACAGTACTACCAAGGATGCACTAGCCCAACTCATTTGACCGATAAGGAAGAATTCCCCGGTCTCAGTGGCTTAATTAGTCTAAGAAATGGCTGACTCAAGATGGAGCTGTAGGCTGCATCTTGGTTCTTCAGGAATGATGGTATGAGAAAGCTGGTGGTGAAACAAAAGGCTAAAGTCAGAGAGAAATGGATAAATGTCTTGGTTTTTAAAAAAAGGTTAAAAAGCCTTCAGAAAAATGGAATAGGCCAGTGACGATGTAGACTGTGGTGGTGATTGAAAGCTCATCTTTCAGCAAAAGGCCCGGTTCCAGAAAGTTTTATAGGTGGATTGTTTTTTTTTTCTTGTTTCATCAAACTTTCTGTGAAGAGATAATCTCTCTCTGTGTCTTCTATAAATTATTCCAGAGATCAGAAAAAGTGGGAAAGGTGTATCTCGAGTTCCACAGCTACTCTAATATTGATATTAAACCTGAAGAGGAACAACAAAAGGAAAAAAACATTTACAGGAAACTAATAACAAAGTTTTAACTACACCTGAACAAAATATTAACTAAATCCAATAACGTATTTAAAACAAAACAGAGAAACAACAACAGAATTGCATCATGACCAAGTGGAATTTATCCCCAGGATACAAGAATAGGGAAATCTGTCAATGCCATTTATTACACTGATGCACTCAGAGAAAAAAAATGAAAACTTTATAGGTGGATAAAAGCATTTGATAAAGCTTAACACTTATTTGTGACAAAAAACCTTTAACATTCTTTTTTTTTTTTTTTGAGTTGGAGTCTCACTCCATCCCCCAGACTGGAGTGCAGTGGCACGTTCCTGGCCACCGCAGCCTCGACCTGCAGCCTCGACCTGCTGGCCTCCGCGATCCTTCTGCTTCAGCCTTCCAAGTAGCTGGAACTACAGGCGCGCGCTACCACGCCCGGCTGATTTTTGATTTATTGTAGAGAAGAGGTCTCGCCAAGTTGCCCGGGCGGGTCTCGAGCCCGCGGGCTCAGGCAATCCACCCACCTCGGCCTCCCAAAACGCGCTGGGATTACAGGCTGAGCCAATGAGCCCAGCCCTTTAACATTCTTTAATAAAGGGATCTGTTTCACCTCTACCAGGACTACCTATTAAAAGCCCACAGCAGATAGCACAGCAAATAGAGCAGAAACTTGAGAATCATTTCCTTTAAAGTAGGAAGCAAGATGAGGATGCTCTGGTCACTTCCCAAATTAGTATATATATATATATATTTTTTTTTTTTTTTTTTTGAGTTGGAGTCTCACTCCGTCGCCCAGACTGGAGTGCAGTGGCCGCTCCCGGCCACCGCAGCCTCGACCTGCTGGGCTCCAGCGATCCTTCCGCCTCAGTCTTCCAAGTAGCTGGAATTACAGGCATGCGCTACCACGCCCGGTTGATTTTTTGATTTATTGTAGAGATGAGGTCCCGCTGCCCAGGCAGGTCTCGAACCCGCGGGCTCAGGCAATCAACTCACCTCAGCCTTCCAAAGGCGCGGGATTACAGGCTGAGCCACCGAGCCCGGCTTCCGAATTAGTATATTAAGTCCTAGAAAGAAATAAGAGGTGTAAAGATTGTTAAGAAAGAAGCAAAATGAGCATATTTGAAAAGAAAAGGATTGCTTACATAGAAATCCAAGAGGATTAGAGAAACTAATAGAACTAATGAGACAGTCCAGCATGCTTGCTAGATAGAAGATCCATACTCTAATATCAATAGTAGCTTCTATACCCACAATAACCAATTAGAAAATAGAAAGACATTATGATAATTGTTCAAGGTCCACTTATGAGTGAGAGCACGTGATACTCATTTCTTTGTTTCTGTGAAAGATCAACTGCCAGGAGGAGGGTGGGGACATGAGATTGGCAGTAGTGGGAATCTGCCTGGGGAAGGGGGTGCACACCTCATCAACAAGGGAACCTGCGTAATGAACATTTGTATACTTAACCTTGAATTGTACTCCACATCTTTAAAATAAAAAAAATTAAAAGAAAAAAATAGAAAGGCACCAATCTGGGACTGGATACATGAAGTGTGGAAGATGCAAATGAAAAGGAAAGATATGAACATGGGTGAATCTCACAATGGTCATGTGGAGGGACAAGAATAAAAGGTGTAGTCAGATCGCTTCATGGCTGCCATTTATTGTGTACCGTGTTCTGCATGCTGTTCTGTGTGCCACCTAGTTCATCTTCATCATATCCTTATCAGGTTTGTATTAAAATGACCCCCTTTTTTTTTTTTGAGTTGGAGTCTCACTCTGTCGCCCAGACTGGAGTGCAGCGGCCGCTCCCGGCCACCGCAGCCTCGACCTGCTGGGCTCCGGCGATCCTTCCGCCTCAGCCTTCCAAGTAGCTGGAATTACAGGCATGCTCTACCACGCCCGGCTGATTTTTTGATTTATTGTAGAGATGAGGTCTCGATGCCCAGGCGGGTCTCGAACCCGCGGGCTCAGGCAATCCACTCACCTCAGCCTCCCAAAGGTGCGGGATGACAGGCTGAGCCACCGAGCCCGGCCTAAAATGACCCCTTCTTTATAAGTAAGAAGACGAAGGTGCTGAGAGGCTAAACAGCTTGTTCAAGGTAACCTAGTTAGCGAAGCTGGAAGGTAGGATCCAAATTCAGACAGCTTGTCTTCAAAGGCTGTGCTCCTAGCCACGTGCAGGCATCCAGCACTGCTTTCATGACAGGAGTGGGCAGGCTGCAGAACGATAGCGTCCTTGCCACGTATCCCTTGCTCATTTAACACTGTACCTCACAGTTTGCAAAACACCTTCTTGCCCAAGATCTCATGACATCTTCATGAAACATTTACAGATAAGAGACGAGACCTCAGCAGAGAATCAACTTGTTCAAGGAAACGAAGGCACCAGAATGAGCACCCTGGTCTTTGGTCTCCCATCTCAGTGCTTGGCCATCTTTGCTAACCATCTTTGCTAACCATCTGCTGCGAATCACCCATTTTTTTCGTTTTGTTTTAATTTGTTTTTCCAAATTATCTTTTTATATTTTCAAACGGCATGGGCCAACAATTTGGTAAAATGCAATAAAACAGAATTACTGGAAGAGTGAAAACAAAGACATACATTATTTTAAAATTATTTTTAATATTAAATTTAATAGGCATAATCAAATTGCTATAAAGTTTAGGAATACTTACTCTCCATTTGTGTCCTTACCTCCTTGCAGGATGGCACGGATTCACAGACCACCTGAGCAACATGGTTCTAAGTTCATGCATCCTTTCACCTTTCCATCTCTGCTGCTCTACTCACCTGCCCTGGGACCTTGACTTACCTGAGATCACCAGAGTGCCACACATTAAGGAGCAAGAGCCCTGTTAGGATGCAGATGGGGGATAGAGAAGAGAGTCCAGTGCCCCGCGGCTCAGTAGGTCTCTCAGCCCCTGTCCTGGAGTGCCCTTGAGCTGGTGTGTGGAGTGCAGGGGCTGGGAGACTGGACATCACCTGGAGTGGTTAGAAAAAGTAACAGAAGGCAGAAAGTCAGTTGCTTATTGGTTACAGCGAGAGGGAGCATAGTTGTCTGATGGGGATGCATTGCCAGAACTCTGACTCCGAGGGCCTTAGCTGTGGATAACCACCTGGAAGTGACCCATTGTGCTCTTGGGAGAAACAACCTGCAGTGAGTACTTTGCTTAGAGTTGTCACTTCCAGTGCACATTTTCTTCAGATGGACATATGCCTTTGCTCTGGGTTCTTCTTCACCAAAATCAGGGCACTGGGGATGGATTTAGGGCAGGGCTTGTGTCACAGCTGTACAACCAGTGTCATCACACAAAGCCCAGTGCTTAGAAGGGCCCTGTGCAGAGTTTAATGCTCTGCCGTTGCTGAGATTCTTAGTAATTTTGAAGAAAGGGCCCCAGATTTTCATTCTACACTGGGTGCCGCAAATAATATAGTCTGTCCCAGTTTGGAGCTTGTACCCAACAGGGCAACTCACAGACTGCTACCTTGGGAGGTACTGGGTAAGTGACAATCAGGCTGGATTTCCTCCTACACAACAGAACAAGAATGCCGAATCCCCTATGGAGCACAGGAGAAATTGGCAGTCACTGCAGATCACATATTTCTCCTTGTAAGTCAGACAACATCAATTGTGTTGGGGGTAGTGGATAAAACAGGAATGAGAATACCTAATGAGCTGTTAAGATCTGCTTGTGTTTCCAAGACGAGGTAGAATCCAACACAGTGGTATTTCCCCCTGATGAGATACCAGTGACCTTAGTAGAAATATTAATTAACAAACTAAGTTGTTTTGCACGCGCTATCTCTTTTAATCTGTATGACTCCTCACAGTAAATATCATTAGTTCTGTTTTGCAGACAAAGTACCAAGGCAGAGAACAGTTAAGTGGTTTTGCTTCAAAGTTGATCGTCTCACATGTAATACCAGCTGCCTCTGTGATGCCCAAGCTCTGTGTGGAAAGGGCAGTGGAACAGAGGAAGAGTGCCTCCAAATATATTCTATCCTACCCCGATCTCCTGACCCGCCCTACACTATTGTCCCCTATCTTCATAAATGACATCCAACTATCCAACCAGATTTCCTTGCAGAAATCTGGAAGACACCTTCCCCATCAATATCTAACCCACTACCAAGGCATGTCAATTATACCACCAGAATATATCTCACAGGCTCTCAGAAGTCCACTTGTGGCCCCTGTGTTAAGAATTTCTGATTGACCAGGCTCGGTGGCTCAGCCTGTAATCCCAGCACTTTGGGAGGCCGAGGTGAGTAGATTGCCTGAGCCCGTGGGTTCAAGACCAGCCTGGGCAACTTGGCGAGATCTTGTCTCTACAGTAAAATAAAAAATAGCCGGGTGTGGTAGCATGTGTCTGTAGTTCCAGCTACTTGGAAGGCTGAGGCAGAAGGATCACTGAAGCCCAGAAGGTCAACGCTGGGGTGACCATGAACGTGTGTGCCACTGCACCCCAGCCTGGGTGAAGGAGTGAGACTCCAAATCAAAAAAAAAAAAAAGAATTTCTGATCAAGAGGCTAATCAACATGACACAACCATCCATCTCTAACGGAGGCGGCCTTCTTTTTTTTTTTTTTTTGAGTTGGAGTCTCACTCGGTCATCCAGACTGGAGTGCAGTGGCCGCTCCCGGCCACCGCAGCCTCGACCTGCTGAGCTCCGGCGATCCTTCCACCTCAGCCTTCCGAGTAGCTGGAACTACAGGCGCGTGCTACCACACTTGGCTAGTTTTTTGATTTATTGTAGAGAGGAGGTCTCACTAAGTTGCCCAGGTGGATCTCGAACCCGCGGGCTCAGGCAATCCACTCACCTCAGCCTCCCAGGGCACGGGATTACAGGCTGAGTCACCGAGCCCGGCTGGAGGCATCCTGCTTGTACTCAAAGTCCATTGTCCAACTGCATGCCAAACACTTCCATCTGGCTGTTTCTCAGCATCCCTAACACGTCCACCACCAAACCCATCATTCTTTCTCCTTTGTTCTCTCTTCTTTGCTTATTTTTGTAATGGCACCACTATACTCTTGGTCTCTCCTTCTAAAAATCTCTGAATCATCTTTGACTGGCTCACCCTCATCCTTCCCATTCATTCAGTTTTATTGACTATAAGCCAGGTGAGGGTGTGGTCAATGTCATCTGTATCTTTCTGCCTCTGAACATGATGAACTTTTAAGCAGTGTGTATTGAGTAAAAGGAGTATGGGACAAGCTGGTTAATCACATGGAAGCTCATAGTTTTCTTCACACACTAAGGTCCATTTGGAGAAAATCTATAAAGTCCTAAGTCACTACCAAGTTCTCAATGGTATAGAGACAGGGAGTTGAGTGAAAGAATGTTAGCAAGAGCCGGGCTCGGTGGCTCAGCCTGTAATCCTGCGCCTTTGGGAGGCTGAGGTGAGCGGATGGCCTGAACCGGCGGGTTCGAGACCCGCCTGGGCAGGCGAGACCTCATCTCTACAATAAATAAAAAAAAAATTAGCTGGTCTTGGTAGCACGCACCTGTAGTTCCAGCTACTCGGAAGGCTGAGGCGGAAGGATCGCCGGAGCCCAGCAGGTCGAGGCTGCGGTGGCCGGGAGCGGCCACTGTACTCTAGTCTGGGTGACAGTGAGACTCCAACTCAAAAAAGAAGAAAAAAAAGAATGTTAGCGAGGGTGAGAGGGAGGGAGGAAAAGAGGGAGGAAAGGAGGGAAGGAGTCCTGTTAGTGTTTGGGCTAGTGAGCGAGCAGATGAGAATGGAAAAGAATAACAGAGCCACTGAATGAATAAATGAAGTAAATTGACTAGTTTAATGATCAAGTGAACGAGTGAATAAGCAAGTGAATAAATGAACATATTCTTTCCCCTTGGTCTTCCGGGAGCCTTGTTTAACTTTTTGTATTGCCTGATCCCTTGGTAGGGGTCTCATGCACAATTTGAAAGAACATCTGCTTCCCTAGGTTTTATTTTATTGATTTTTATTTTATTGATTTTTTATTTTTATCCTTATAATTTTTTTTTTTTTTGAGTTGGAGTCTCACTCGGTCACCCAGACTGGAGTGCAG
>NW_007232896.1:108571-112389 GCF_000164805.1 Carlito syrichta
CCTGCACTCCAGACTGGGCAACAGAGTGAGACTCTAACTCAAAAAAAAAAAAAAAAGAATTGCCACAAAAGCAGCACCACTTGAAAACTCGATTAATTACTAATGTTCTTCATCATTTATCAAGTGCTGGTTGTTGCTTGTAATCTTTAAAGGGAGTGAAATTAAAAGAATTAAGAAACAATTATGCCTGGGAAAAAAAATCATCCTCCCCAAATCTAATCACCTTCTGATGGAGAGCTTCGTGCAGAGGTGGCTGGGGGGAGGGGGCAGAAGTGCTCATGCATTACAAAGGCTCCTGCAGTTCATCTAGGGGGAAATGTGTGACAGTGTCATGTGACAGCAGTCCCTCGTGAGGGCTCTGGAAGTAGACTGTGTCTTGCTGGACTACCAGGTGCAATAGAGCTGTTGCTTCTAGAGGTGGGGGTGGGGTCCCATGTCTCCCCAAGGAGACCCAGGATGCTGAGGAGCTTGGGGAGGCCCTTCTCACCCCGCTGCCCCTCATTACGTGGGAGAGGAAGATATTTGACTTGGTAAGGAAGGTGGCCAGTTGCAAGAGCTACAGGCTGAATGTGGGGTCTGCCCTTGGGTTTTTTCTCATCCTTCCATGCAAGTGCAAGTTTGGCACCTGAGAGTGAGAGCTTTCAGGTGGACAAGGCAGCCGAGGTTTAATGTGCGGCTCTGCATTTGAACCTGTCTTCTTCCTTTTGGTAGACAGCAGGCCTTGGCTAACCAAGGTACAGGCTGGTCACTGTGGCCTGATTCACTGGCCCTTCCACTCCGGGGCTGGGGAATGAGACTTCAGCCTCACCATGGCTGGCCCCCACCATGGGAAAACTGCAAGGGCTTAAAATCCTTTCCTTTAGGCCGGGCTCGGTGGCTCAGCCTGTAATCCCGCGCTTTGGGAGGCTGAGGTGAGTGGATTGCCTGAGCCTGCGGGTTCGAGACCCGCCTGGGCAACTTGGCGAGACCTCATCTCTACAATAAATCAAAAAAATTAGCCGGGTGTGGTAGCGCCCGCCTGTAACTCCAGCTACTTGGAAGGCTGAGGCGGAAGGATCGCCGGAGCCCAGCAGGTCGAGGCTGCAGTGGCCGGGAGCGGCCACTGCACTCCAGTTTGGGCGACCAAGTGAGACTCCAACTCAAAAAAAAAAAAAAAAAATCCTTTCCTTTAGGCAGTCACATCAGAGAGCTCAGGCTGAACACAAGACCTAATGCTTGCTTCTTGCACATGTGCAAATGGGGCATCTCTGGGTGCCAGTCCCATGGCTGCAAGAGAGGCTTATTCATTAAAGAGGTGGCTTGAGTACCACACAGGCTGGTGTCCTATCAAGAATACAGCCTGGGAGACAAAAGACCTTGTTCTCACATGCACCCTGCTGGGTACTTCTTTGATTTGATAGGTACAAAGCAGTGTCCCGTCCATTTCTTCACCAGCTTCTCCAAAGAACACCCTGAGCAGGTGAGTCTCTTCCCCTTTTAGAGATGGGGAACGAGCTTCAAGCTAGTGCCCAGACTTGCCCAGAGTCTCATACACAGAGAATAGTGAAGCCAGGAACTGTAGCCAGACTTCGGTTTTCCAGACCTTGCTCTGTTTCTCCCATACCCCATGGCCTAGGGAAAACCCTCACTTCTCTGCTCCCTCATGGACATCTCATGTTTGTCGTACAAGACGACAATAGTTATAATGCTTAAGTAAAGCTTACTACATGTCAGGCCTTATTCTCAGAGCTTTACAGATAGTATAGAATTTGGTTTGCACAAAACCTTAGAAAGTTGATGCGCTATTATTATCTTCATTTTATTTTGTTTTTAATGTGTAATTTTAAAGATGTGGGCTACAATGCAGAGTTATGTATACAAATGTTCATTATGCAGGTAACCTTGTTGATGAGGTGTGCCCCCTCCCCGGCAGTTTCCAACCACTGCCAATCCCTTTCTTATAATATTATGATAATTGTTCAAGTTTCATTTATGAGTGAGAACATGTGGTACTCAGTTCTTTGTTTCTGTGATAGAACACAGTATTATAGACTCTAAATTCATCCAAGTTGCTGCAAAATTCATAATTTTCTCCTTTCTTATGACTGCATAATATTCCATTGTGTATATGTACCACATTTTTTGGTTTTGTTTTGTTATTTTATTTTAAGGATGTGGGGTACAATTCAGGGTTAGGTACACAAATGTTCATTATGCAAGTACCCTTGTTGATGAGTACCTCCACCTCCCCTGGCAGTTTCCCACTACTGCCAATCCCTTTCTTACAGTATTATGATACCTGTTCAAGGTCCACTTATAAGTGAGTACATATGGTACTCTGTTCTTTGTTTCTGTGATAGATCACTGAGTATGATTGACTCTAAATCCATCCAAGTTGCTGTGAAGTCCATATGTTTGTCCTTCTTTAGGGCTGCATAATATTCCATCGTGTGGAATACTGCATAGTATTCCATTCCATTCGATGGGCAGCATGGTTGGTTCCATGTTTTTGCTATTGTGAATAATGCTGCTATAAACATGTGTGTGCAAGTATCTTTTTCACAGAGTGATTTGAGTTCCTCTGGCTACTATTACCTTCGCTTTAAAAATGTGGAGACTGAGGCACAGAGCAGTCAGCTCACTTTTCCGTGGTCACAAGAGCTAAGAAGTACTTCCGCCAGGACTCAAGCCTGGCTTCTAGATCACCGCGCTGAACAATGCATTCCAAGGACAATGGTCCTCCTAGAAAGCTGCCTTGGGTCCCTGCCCTGGAGGGCAAGGATGTTCAGGGAACAGGCTCAAACTCCTAGTAAACAAGAATGACCTTAGGCCAGGTAGGACCTCCTTCCCATGGGATTTTTTTTTAAGGATTTTGACAGAGTTCTTATCACATGGTCTGTCACATGGCTGGGACTTCCGGTCTCTTTCCTGCATCATCTTCCTCAGTTCTCAACACAACCAGAGCTCTCTGTCAACGGGAGCTCCAGCACACTTGATCAGATGTGAGATGTAGTAATCCGGGCACGTGTGTGGCCATGTGGACCTGCTGGACTGCTTACAGAAAGCTTGATTGCATAATGGCATTTAGAAAATGGCACTTGTCTTTTCTTCAAAGGTCTTTAGGATGTTGAATTGGGGCTTATTGAAATGGCCTTAAATCAAACCTATGCACAACAGCTTGCTCAGACTCATGCAAAGAGGATTTCTCTTCTAAGTGACTGATATTGATAGGTAGCTTCCTGTCACTGGCTGTCTTTTGGGCTCAGGGTTGGGCTGGAGGGACCAGAGTGACAGATGAGAGCTTAGAAACAAAATCACACCTCTAGACTGAGAGTAAGAGGTCCCTGAAGCCCCAAGATGAGAAGGGACTGACTCAAAGATATAGGAAACTGCCTTTGGAGCCCTAGGCTGCTCTTTTCCCTTCTGCTTGGGACCTTGGTAATGGCCATCTCCCCAAGGGGCCACTATGGGGTCTGTTCACCCACAGGATCTCTCTCTCTGGTGCCAACTCTGAACTTGATGACCCTGAGTGTAAGTTTCCCCTTAAATTTCACACCCTCAGTGCTTTGCTTGTCTCCCCCTAGCCCATGCCAGTCCTGGCAGCCACCCCGACCTTCTATGTAGAAGGCAAAATTCTTCTGAGAAGCATTAGCCATCCTTCCACCTTTGTAGCTCATGATGGAGAGATCGTTTGGGAAGTTATCCTTACCCAAACATTATTGCAGACAAAGCGATCACTTAGGCAAGGAGTGTAAATGAAATAGAGAAGATCAAGAATGGAGCCCCGCTGGGCTCGGTGGCTCAGCCTGTAATCCCGCGCCTTTGGGAGGCTGAGGTGA
>NW_007232896.1:112475-113281 GCF_000164805.1 Carlito syrichta
GCCGGGTGTGGATGCGCGCGCCTGTAGTTCCAGCTCCTTGGAAGGCTGAGGCGGAAGGATCACCGGAGCCCAGCAGGTGGAGGCTGCGGTGGCCGGGAGCGGCCACTGCACTCCAGTCTGGGAGACAGAGTGAGACTCACTCCAACTCAACAACAACAACAAAAAGAATGGAGTCCCGGGGCACTTCAACATTCAGAGGTCTAGATGAGGAAGCAGCTCCAGCAAAGGAGGCTGTGAGAAAGCAGCTACAAGTGGGGTAAAAACTGGATGAGGATACTTCTAGGTCTTGACGGCAGAAGATAATACTTTAAGGATAAAGGAGTGAGTAACATGTCAAATGCTGTTGAAAGGTCTAGAATGAAGGGGACAGATGTGATCATCAGCTTCAGCAAGACATAGGATTTTGGTGGTTTAATATGAACCATTTCAGTGAAGTGGATCAGAAGCTGACAGGAGTGAAGAGACAACGTGACACACAGAAGAGGAGCCAGAAAGTGACAAGTCTTTGCAGCTGTCTGCCTCTCTCTGAAAAGTTGTAGTTGGGGGAGCATGGGTCAAGGTTTGGATCTTTTGAAGATGGTAGCTAGAGGGCCTGTTAGTTAAGAAGTAGGACAAAAGTCAAGACTACAGACTGACTTGAAGGTCACCGGAGAAACTTCTGGCCACAGAAGAAAAGGAAAGGATGAACTTAGGTCTCTCTGATTCCAGGACATGTGCACTTTCTTCACCAAGCTTCATCTCTGGTTGAAAATTGGTTTGTGAATTATAATACTATGAGAAAGGGATTGGCAGTAATGGGAAACTGT
>NW_007232896.1:113516-124165 GCF_000164805.1 Carlito syrichta
GTTCCAGCCACTTGGAAGGCTGAAGTGGAAGGATCGCTGGAGCCCAGCAGGTCGAGGCTGCGGTGGCCGGAAGGGGCCACTGCACTCCAGTCTGGGTGACAGAGTGAGACTCTGACTCAAAACAAAACAAAACAAAAACAGCCAGGCTTGGTGGCTCAGCCTGTAATCCCAGCGCTTTGGGAGGCTGAGTTGAGTGGATTGCCTGAGCCTGCGGGTTCGACACCTGCCTGGGCAACTTGGCGAGACCTCATCTCTACAATAAATAAAAAGTTAGCCGGGCGTGGTAGTGCGCACCTGTAGTTCCAGCTACTTGGAAGGCTGAGGCGGAAGGATCGCCGGAGCCCAGCGGGTCGAGGCTGCGGTGGCCGGGAGTGGCCACTGCACTCCAGTCTGGGTGCCAGAGTGAGACTCTAACTCAAAAAAAAGAAAAAAAAAAGAAAGTTGGTTTGTGGATTGCAGTCCCCAGTGTTTATAGCTACCAGTTATTTGGTCTTAGTGTAGAACTGAAATGTGTATGGTCAGAAGCAGGAGGGTGGCTAGGTGACCTCTGGCCTTTTCCTACCTCAACTACCTGCCCTGAAAGATCAGAACTTGACGTATATGTTGACCTCATAAATTGTTCATAAACTCTGATGGCAAGCTTCAGATCTGTCGCTTCCTAATGTAGCGGTGACTACAGCCAGCTGATATTAAGCTCCAGGGAGCGATGCAGTAAACCATTTTCCCTTTTGTGCAAGAAGAACAAAATAGAAAATTACGTTCTTCTCAGATTTCACTTTTGAACGTGCTGGTGCCTCTGTCAAGCGCTCCCTGTTGCAAACAAGAAAGCAGTATGACCCCCAGGGAGCAGACTTTTTAATCGGCACAGTCTGGGTAATCCCCACACAGAGAGGGAGAGCACTGAGCAGCAATCAGAACGTGTTGTCACATTAGTTTGTGTAGCCCTCTCAACAGCTAGAGGTTGAGTTTACCATTCTGCAGGTCAAGGACGGAGAACTCACTTAAGTCATGTATTTCAGCTGGTAGGAAGCAGAGCTGGGTCTCAAATCTGAGCTAGAGTTCAGTCTTGCACTTTGGTCAGTGGTCCATTTGGTCCTGGGTACAAGTCAGGACTGGGGCCTGCCAATCTGTGTGGTACTAAAATCTTCCTAAGTATTGAAAGAGCAAAAGGATGATGATGATCATGATGATCTCATTTCCCATTAACTCATCTGGAAACCAGAGAAAGAAATTATACCTGCAGAGGTATAATTATACAACGGTGTCATCTGTATTCTCACTCATGCTATGCGGTCGTGGCCAGATCCCTCCTGAGGGCCCCAGCATGTCCCAAAGTATGACCAATGCACGCATCTGGCTCCCCTCCTCAAGGCTGCGTTATTGATTCTTGTGCTTGTCACAGGAGATATAGCAGCATGGAGGCAAGGGGAACCGCTGTGCATTTGGAACAGTGCTTTCAATAGCATCTTCCAAGCCAACTGGCTCATCTCTAGTCAAATAGGCATGAGTTGCTAAGAGAAAAGAGTAGGGAACTAGTCAATGGCTCAGCACTGAACCACTTGTTGGGCCCATTAGGGCACATCCCTTCTCTGGTCCTCGGCATCTCCGACAGAGACAAAGGAGTAAAACCACAGGGCAGCATCTGAGGCCTCTTACATGTTTTTCTCTAGGATTCTCTCTCTGTCTCTCTCTCTCTCTAGTTTTCTCACTTTCACTCTTGCTATGAATCTCACTTTCTGTCATTTTTCTTTTGTCTACCAAACTCCCTGGGGCTTACTGTAACTGGCTTTGTAACAAACATTCTCCGCTGCATCCAGCCAGATGTACGAGCTTGCTGCACAGTACTCCCCTGAGATCAAGCGGCTTACTCCAGCAAGGCAGCATTGTGACCTTTGTCTGAATTCCTTTTCAGTCACGGCTTCTAGAACCAGTTGGTCAAGCACAGAAAGAATCCCATCTGGAATCTAGCAGCAGTGGTCCTGTGAACATGAGGACCTGTGGAGGGGCTGAGGTTGGTGGACTTGGGGTTGGACTTACCCTTGCCTGGTCTCTAGAACCAGGGCTGATAATGCAGCAGGTTTGCCTTCTCGGGAATGTTTGTGGGAGGGAAAAATGAAGTCATCTTGAGAGCTGGCCATCAAGAGTCAGAGCTCACTTTCAAGTATATACGGTGAATAGGAAAGCTAAAACTATTTCTCTAGTGGTCTGGTCCTAAGACAAATGAATTCCTATTGCTCATCAAAGCAGAGCCCCTGTGATCTTGAGAGGGGAAAAAATTGAATTTCTTTTTTCATTAACTTCTAATTGAAATTTCTCATTTCACTCCATGTAGGCAATGAATCACACTAGCATTAGTAATATGTGCAACTTGGCCACCGAGAGAAATCACAGAGGTGTTCATATCACATTATTATTTGTAGCTGTCTCCAGATAGCTTTTATAAAGGGCAGTCCTTTGAAATTACAGTAGTTGTTAGCCTCACCACTAAATTTTGTTATTTCATGCATTAATAAAGAAGCACTTATGTTAGCATATCATACAAGTTTTGTTAAATATTTGAATATAATTTGTTTCTTTTATAATCTTGTGCATTTTTATGCATTTAAAGTATTATTGAGATAAGCAAAACCTCAATTTCTTAACCAACTCATCTTCAACAGAGCCTCCACCAACAACCACTGAGGAGAGGAGAACCTATTCAGTAAATGGTGCTGGGAAAACTGGCTGACCACATGCAGAAGATTGAAACAGGATCCCCACCTATCACTGTACACAAAAATAAACTCGAAATGGATCAAAGACCTAAATGCAAAACCTTAAACTGTAAGAATCTTAGAAAACACTGGAGACACCCTTACGGAAATTGGAATAGGCAACCAATTCCTGATGAAAACTCCAAAAGCTCATGCCACAAGAGATAAGATAGACAAGTGGCACCTCATCAAACTGAAAAGCTTCTGCAAAGCAAAATAAACTATCAAGAGAGCAGGGAGACAACCCACAGAATGGGAAAAAACTGCCAACTGTATATCTGACAAAGTCCTAACATCTAGGATCTAGAAGGAACTCAAATATGCCAAAAGGAAAAAACCAATAGCCCCAATAAAAAGGGGGCAAAAGACATGAATAGATACTTCTCAAAAGACATACAAGCAACCAACAGACATGTGAAAAAATGCTCAACCTCACTAATCATCAGAGAAATGCAAATCAAAACCACATTGAGAATCCACCTAACTCCAGTAAGAATGGCCATCATTAAAACAAAAAACAACAGATGCTAGTGAGGATGCGGAGAAAAGGGACTGCTTCTACACTGCTGATGGGAGTGCAAACTAGTTCAACCTATATGGAAAACAGTGTGGCGATTCCTAAAAGAACTAGAAATCGACCCTCCATATGACCCAGCAATCCTCCTTCTGGGAATATACCCAGAGAAACACAAATCATTCTATGAAAAAGATACCTGTTCCCACATGTTTACTGCAGCATTATTCACAATAGCAACTTGTGGAACCAACCTTGGTGCCCATCAAAACTGGACGGGATAAAAAAAATGTGGTACATATACACGATGGAATATTATGCAGCCATAAAGAAGGACTTTGCAGCAACTTGGATGGATTTGGAGTCTATCATACTCAGTCATCTAGCTCAGAAACAAAGAGCTGATTACTATGTGTTCTCACTCATAAGCGGACCCTGAACAGCTATCATAATGCTGCAAGAAAAGGATTGGCAGTCGTGGGACAGCTGGGGGTCGGGGCACATAAAATCAATTAGTGTGATCCTAATCCAGGTGAAGTGAGGGCCAATGGGAGCCCCAAACTTCACCTGTACCTACACCACTTATGGAAATTAAAAAAATAAAATATTCAAACAAATTTCAAAAATAAAAAATTATTGAGAGAAGGAGTCCATGGGCTTTACCATTCAGCCAAGGGTCCATGGCACAGCAGAAGAATGAGAAAGCAGCAGACTGTGAAGTGTGGAGATGAGGTCTACGACAGTGGGCTTTCACTCTCATTGGACCCTGCTCCAGGTGTCCACTGTCTCTCCATGTCAGACACCTGTCTGGAAGTCACCATTCATCGTCCAACATCATGGCCACTCACTATTCCCACAAGACTGCTTTGAGGTGCCATTTGGATCTCACTGCAGTTTGGTTGCCCTATCCTCCACCCCTTATTCTAGCCTCTGCTGAAAGGCCTACACCTCATGGCTTCTTCTTCTTCTTCTTTTTTTGAGTTGGAGTCTCACTCTGTCGCCCAGACTGGAGTGCAGTGGCCGCTCCTGGCCACCGCTGCCTCAACCTGTCTCTGTTGCTCGCTAGTCATGTGACCCTGGACAAGGTGTTTAACTTCTCTGCACTTCCGTTTTCTCTTCAATAGAAAGGAGATAATAACTACTCACTTCACAAAATCGTTGTGAAAATAACATGAATTGCTTCCACTAAAGTACCTAACACAGTGTAGGCACTCGATCACTGAGGGTATTATTGTCTCTTTTAAGCAGGTGCATTTGCAGGGAGAGTGATTAGAAGATTTCTGAGTACAACAAGCACAGTTTGACATCTGCTACCTCCACCCCTTTCAGAGTGTTTGCCTCAGAATCCAGGAGATAGGTGACCTTCCAGCCTGATCTGCTGTCCCCACCCAGAACATATCTGAGTCTGTGGTTCCGTAATAGTCCCTCCCCTCCTCCTAGGGTTGTTGTGGGCATTGGATGAGACGTTGCCTATATAGGAATGGGAGCTCCTGGAAAGGGAGAGCCCTGTTGCAGAGTCTCTCAAAACTTCACCTTAAAAAATATGGAGACAGCTGGGCTGAGTGGCTCAGCCTGTCATCCCAGCACTTTGGGAGGCCGAGGCGAGTGGATTCTCTGAGCCTACGAGTTCGAGACCCGCCCAGGCAACTTGGCGAGACCTCGTCTCCACAATAAATTGAAAATTAGCCGGGCGTGGTAGCACACGCCTGTAGTTCCGGCTACTTGGAAGGCTGAGGCGGAAGGATCGCCGGAGTCCAGCAGGTCGAGGCTGCGGTGGCTGGGTACGTGCCACTGCACTCCAGTCTGGGTGACAGAGTGAGACTCCAACTCAAAAAAAATGGAGTCTAGGTTCATCTACTCACAGTCACAGCCTAGTTTTCCAGAAGCCAGCTCACCCACAGGCCTTGAGCCTGGGTTCCATAGGGTCTCTGTCCTAGTCACCAGCCATGTGATCACTTTGATTCCCTGCACTCCTTATGCCACCTCTGTTGGAGCCAGACCTCCTGCCCTTGGACTAATTTCCATCTGCTTCCTTGCCTTTGCTCTACGATGTCCTGTGTCCCAAGCCAGAGCCCACCCTGTCCCCCATGCCCAGTCCTCCCTATCTTTTAAAGTCTACTGCCAGTCCCACTTCCTCCAGGAAATCTGTGCTGACTGGAGTAGATTCTTAGACTTCTGTGTTTCCATCGCCCACACGTTATTGTCTTAATTAGGGCCCGTGCCAGACAATTTAGCACATAATTACAGACTGTCATCAATTGTGCCCTTAATTTTTTCCTGTGCGTTAGTGTGTTTTCGTCAATTCTATCAAAAGCTTCTAGAAGACAGAGAAAAGTAAAGACACCAACATTTTTCCACTCAGTGATATCGGAATATGACTGCTGAGACTCCCACAGAGTTGAAGACGAAATAATTGTTGTGTTTTTCCTCAGTCACCCGACTTGCAGACCTTAGTCTTTTTTTCTTTTTTTTGAGTTGGAGTCTCACTCCGTCACCCAGACTGGAGTGCAGTGGCATGCTCCCGGCCACCGCAGCCTCGACCCGCTGGGCTCCGGCGATCCTTCCGCCTCAGCCTTCCAAGTAGCTGGAACTACAGGTGTGCACTGCCACTCCCGGCTAATTTTTTTGATTTACTGTAGAGACAAGGTCTCGCCAAGCTGCCCTGGCGGGTCTCGATCTGCGGGCTCAGGCAACCCTCTCACCTCAGCCTCCCAAAGCGCGGCATTACAGGCTGAGCCACCGAGCCTGGCTGCAGACCTAAGTTGTATTCTATGGCTTCTTTCTGTCTCCAGGCCCTCAGACTTGGTTGGGAGCCTCCTTTTGGGGCATAAGGAAGAAGAAAAGAACAATCTGTCCAGTTCGCCCTCAATCAATGTGTTCTTCAGCCACTCCACCTCCAAGGCCACCCTCATCTTCCCTGCCTCTGGACCAGTATGCTCAGACATCTACATTCTCCTCCCAAGGGCCTGACCACTCACACTAGGGCTTTTCAACATGAGGGTCAGTGGGGAATTGAGTTGTCCCAGACATGTGGCAGCCACGCACAGAAACATGATTGATCAGGCTACCTGCTGATGGGATGACTTTAATTGCGCAGGGCATGCCCCGATCTGCGTTAGACAGGTAGACTATTGTGGTCTGAGGGAATGTTTGTACAGCGGTCCCTTGACACATGCACGTTTGGCAAAGACTGTCTCCATGCCATCCTCTCATAAAGTTTGTTCTGCACTGTTACCTCGATCTGCTTTCCCAAACCATTCTTCTGAGTCAGTGATTTGAGGCAGAAAGGAAGCAGGAGCAGCAGCGGGCCAACTGGCCATAAACTTGTTCATACACATTTATTGAACCCTTACTATGTGATGCAGGAGACACAAAGAGAGAAAGAATGACACCTTGTGATCCAGAAGCTCGTGGTCTTCTGGGAAAGACAATCTACTCAGCCAACTAAATGCCATGATGAGACAGTCACAGGGGCTGTGGAGGCTTATCCAAACAGTCTTGCTTCCCGAATGAAAGCCAAGTTCAGTTTCATACTGACGCTATTCTCTCCCAACTCCCCAAGCTCTGCCCAGCTCCACTGCACTTCTTCTTCCACTTCAGCCACCAGGGGAGCTCCAGACAGAGAGAAATTAATTTGAAAGACAAACAAGAGAGGCAGTTTCTAGGACAAGGATGAGGAGCAAGGGTGCTGGAGGTCATACTGTTGCTAAGAGGGTCTCTATTCCGCTGGCGGCCCCACTAAGGCTCCAGAAAAGAGCGAAGGGAGGTCCCGAGACCCTAGTTATCAACTACCTTATTTCAAGGAGGCACTTGCACTATGGGAGCTATACTTATTGTCTTCGTGTGTGGCTTGACTTTGGATAGCCACTACAGACACTATATTAGGCTGCATGTTGGTAGCCATGGTCCAGTAGAAAGAGTCTTGGACTTGGGGTCAGGGACTTGCATTCTAATTCTGGCTAAGCCACTCACTAGCTATGCAACCTTGTCTCTGTTTCCTAATCTGTCGAAGGAGGTCAATAATAGTACTTTAGTCAGTACCAAAAGAGACTGTATGTTTTAAAATTCCTCCAAGGAGCCTGATGTACTATGTGTACTCTACAACTGGCTATTGGTTTGCTGTTGGAAACCGTCTGCCTCTTCCTCAGCAGCAGCAGAAGCAGAAGCACCTTTGTTCAGGTTCTTCTTTGTCTCTCTGTCTAGCTTATCTCCCTCTCAGCTAGTTGTCTTCCTCAGCAAGTGGGTAGCAGAGAAACTGTAATAGTGATGTCGTCTGGTGGATCCAAGCGTCTTCCTAGCAAGGAATTGACAGTTGCTGCCAGAGAGAGCTCTTCTGGGATGGAGTAGGGCGAGCTGGACAGAGTTCATGTGCTCAGATTACTGCCTTTCTCTGAGGAGGTTAACTTGTACATTTCATCTAATTACCGTGTTAAAGTAGTAATGAGTTCAGTGCAGTCCGTTTTCTTGGAATTAATGATTGGGGAGAAAACATGGTCCTTTTTGCAGCCATTAGTACTGGACTATTACTGATTCCGAGAAGGGCTACATTAGTGCTCTGGTGAGGGTCTGGGCTCAACGTTTTTTCTGGATTGGCTGATTGCCTGTGGGGATGCAGTTGGTGTTTTGAGCCGCAATGTTTCCCCTATTAGCCACCAGCTGCCTATATAATTTTCTCTCTATTCCATGCTTGCACTAATAATGTTTGTATGTTTGGGCAGATTTTAAGTAATGTGCTGGCCAATGTCATTGCCAGCCTCCAAATTAGAGAGTACCCTTTAAGTGGAAGGCACTTAGCTTGAACACAAAACACTATTTGAAAGAGAATGGATGATGGCTTTGGTTGCCTTTGGTTACCTCTATGTAACATGAGGGTGGGAGTATCCAGGAAGATAACAGGAAGACTTTTTCTCCTCTACTTTGCGGCAGAGCTCTGTCTGTAGTTCTTAAGACCGGCTTAGATGACACATTCCCAGGTGCTGATTTGACTTATTCCCCCAGGTGGGAGAGTCAAAGAGCCTCCTGGCATTGTTGCAGGCCTCCAGAGCACATGAAACTCATGTTGTAGAGAAGAAAGGAGGCAGAGGTAATGATTTCCACCGTACAGATTAATAAATAGAGGCTTAGAGTTTATCCAGGGTCACCTTGCATGTCAGTGGCAGAGCTAGAATTGATATCAGGGTTTCTTCCATTAAGTCCAGAACCATTTCCAATCCCTGACTACACCAGGGAGAGCTAAAAGTCCCCAGGAGACATGCTACTCAAAGTCCAGGTTAGTTGGAAAATAAGGTGCTTGCTGCAGAATGCAAATCAATGGACTACTTCCTTCATTGAGAAAGTCCTGTGAGATAGTAAATGTCAGCTGTATTAAGCAGTGTGCTTAGTGATGGTTTGGTTTCTATTATGGCACAAGCTCCTTATCGCATCAAAGATGGATAACAGTCTCTGGACCACACTTAGATGATGGCCTAGGTGATCAAAACTGTAAGTTCTGTAGAGAACAGGGACCATTTTTGTCTTAAGAGTAATAACTTTCTACTACTGATTGATCTGGATTTTCTTGGTGTCAGATATTGGGCCAAGTAATGTATATCAACCTTCTCTAAAACCTTATGAGTTGGCACTATTATCCCATTTTACATTTGAGGAAACTGAGGGACAGAAAAGTTAAGTTGCTTGACTATGGTCATGCATTTCATCAGTGGCAGAGCTGAGTTCTGAACTCAGACCACCTGACTCAAGAAAGTACACTATTTACCACATTTTTTGTTTTGCTTTGTTTTGTTTTGTTTTGTTTTGAGTTGGAGTCTCACTCTGTCACCCAGACTGGAGTGCAGTGGCCGCTCCCGGCCACTGCAGCCTCGACCTGCTGGGCTCCAGCGATCCTTCGGCCTCAGCCTTCCAAGTTGCTGGAACTACAGGCGTGCACTACCATTCCCAGCTAACTTTTTATTTTATTGCAGAGATGAGGTCTCACCAAGTTGCCCAGGCGGCTCTCGAACCCGCAGACTCAGGCAATCCACTCACCTCAGCCTCCCAAAGTGCTGGGATTACAGGCTGAGCCACCGAGCCCGGCTTATTTACCACATTTAACATGCCTTTCATGGTACTGTGATATACCCAAGGTGAAGTTTAAAAGAAACATACATTTGTTTGGGTAAAGAATAAATGAAAAGTTCCTTAGGGGTGGGTAAATAGTGCTGGAGAGCTTAAAGATACACTATAGGAAGATTTAGATGGCAAGATAGAGGCTATAAGAAACAATGATCAAATTTGCCTCCTAATGCTAAAATTACAAGTTAGGAGAGAATTTTGAAGCTTGAAGAAGGAAATTTTAGGATAAATAAGAAAACCACTCATAAACTGATAATATAAAGTCAAGAACTTGATACTGCATAAGGGGAGAACAGGATAAAACCATGAGCCAGATCTAAAAGATTTGCTATTTGTCATGTTAGGGGGAGCACAAGGGTGCTTGGCCCTGGCTGCACACCACTTTATGTGTGGAGCATCTTCCAAAGGCCCATGCTTTTATAAAAGCTTTCCCAGTTGACTCTAATGTTTAGCAAATCTGGAGGAGGTCTTATTTGTTAAACTGGAATGAGATAAATCTGGGTTGCAAAAAAGAATACAAGAAAAGTTAAATGCATGAATTAATACAAAGTGCATTTTCCCCTCTTATTTCTTTAAAATACAGGAAACTGATTAAATAAATATATTTTATTGTGGTACTTATAGTGTATGTGGCATATGTACACACACATACACATTTAGCATATGGCATATATATAGCATATATATGTAGCATAAAGCATGGGTGTATAGCATATAGCCTGCATATATATATATACATATATGAAAACTATAGTGTAAAAAAGGGTGGTGGAGTGAATGGACTTATACAGTATTTTGTGTATAGCATTAACTCTAAATAAACTATGAAAAGTTTAGGAGTACATGATTAAGCACTTAGAACAACCATGAAAAGTAAAACAAATACACAATCTGAATAGGCCTGTATCTTCTAAATAAATTGACTCAATAACCTCCCAAAAGAGGGCAGCAGGCTTATATGGGGTCAGTGGTGGATTCTACCAAACATTTAAGGAAGAAATTATAAAAACTCTCTACAATTTGTCTCTAGAAGATAGAAGCAGAGGGAATATTTTCTTTTTTTTTTTTTGAGTTGGAGTCTCTACTCTGTCGCCCAGACTGGAGTGCAGTGGCCGCTCCCGGCACCGCAGCCTCGACCTGCTGGGCTCCGGCAATCCTTCTGCCTCAGCCTTCCGAGTAGCCGGAATTACAGGCATGTGCTACCACGCCCGGCTGATTTTTTGATTTATTGTAGAGATGAGGTCTCGCTGCCCAGACGGGTCTCGAACCCC
>NW_007232896.1:124185-127249 GCF_000164805.1 Carlito syrichta
TCTCGAACCCGCGGTGTCAGGCAATCCACTCACCTCAGCCTCCCAAAGGCGCGGGATTACAAGCTGAGCCACCCAGTCTGGCTGGAAATACTTTCTAAGTCATTCTCTGCAGCCAGCATTACCCTAATACCAAAACCACACAAAAACATTACAAGAAAAGAAAACTACAAACCAATATCTCTCATTAACATATAAGAAAAGACCAAACCAAACCAAACAAAATCCTGGAATTTATTTATTAAAAAATTGTGTATTTATTCTTACATATTTAAACTTCAATCACCTCCAAAATACTCTGTTTGATACAATACACGTATCAATCTGCTTTTTCCTCTGCTCAAAACACTTTTTGAACTCATCAACTTTGATGCCTTGTAGTGCTTCTGCCGTTTTCTGTTTCACCTCTTCCACATCAGCAAAATGTTTTCCTTTGAGGACTTTTCTCATCCAGTGGGGAAAAAATATTGCTGGGGGTGAAATCAGGTGACCACTCATTGGGGTGTGGGCAGATATACTCAGAAATCATTCATTATGAAATGGGCAAACATGTTGAAACAATCTCAGTGATAATGATAATGATAATAATAATAATAATAATAATAATAATAAAAAATTCACTGAAGCCTAAGGCAGTCTCTTACAACAGCTACTTGGTACACCGATACCAATGGGCTTCTAGAACACTCACCTAGGGGGAAGCCTGTACTACAGGGGTCTTCAAACCCCAGGCCATGGGCAGTACAGGTCTGTGGTCTGTTAGGAACCAGGCTGCATAGCAGGACGTGAGCATTCAGTGGGTGAGCTAGAGAACTTCATCTGTATTTACAGCCTCTCCCCATCGCCTGCAATTCTGCCTGAGCTCCGTCTTCTGTCAGATCAAAAGCAACATTAGATTCTCATATATTACAATGTAAGAATAATAGAAATGAAGTGCACAATAAATGTAATGCACTTGAATCATCCCCAAACCACCCCCTCACCACCATCTCCCGTCCCTGGCTGTGGAAAAATTATCTCCCACAAAACGGGTCCCTGATGCCAAAAAGGTTGGGGAGCACTGCTGCACAACAAGAGGCCTACCCTTCAAAAGATAATTCCCATCTTTGTGGGGTCCCCCTCGTATAGAAAGGATAATATATCATAATCAAGTGTGATCTATTTTGGGAATGTAAGGTTGATGTAACACTTGAAAAGTAATCAGTAAAAATCACATTATTAACAGAATAAAAGAAACAAAAATACTATCATTTCAATAGCCTCAGAAAAAGTATTTGACAAATTTCAACAACCATTTTTTAAAAAGTGTGATTCAACACATTTTATTTAAATATAACAGCAAATTCTGTGCTTTCTAAATCATTTACCTAATGGCAGAATATAGTTTTTAGAACATTATCCATCACTAACTTCTTAAAAGGTGATGGGCTTTCTGTTGCACATAATACCGGTTACTCTTTTATCAGAAATGATCTGTGCTAAATGACTAACAATGCATAGACATTGACCACAAGACTATATATACACTTAGGACTCAGTTATCTCTCCCTAACATGGGTGAGAAGGAGGACCTGCAGGAAGCAAACACACTGGAAGACAAAGTCTTCTCTGCACATGAGTGAACTTCAGTCTCCAGAGAATCACAACAAGGTCACATCTCTTCCACCACTGTGGCTTTTATTGTATAGTGCATTTCCATATATGTCTTATTCTATTTTCAAACTTTGTATTTCCTTGTTTTCTCAGTCAATTTTTAAAGTCACTATCACAGTACTTTATTTTCCATGTCCTTATTATATACAATGTCACCCTACTTTTCTTTCAACAACCATTTTTTTTGGTTGTTGTTGTTTTTTTGAGTTGGAGTCTCATTCTGTTGCCCAGACTGTAGTGCAGTGGCCGCTCCCAGTCACTGCAGCCTCGACCTGCTGGGCTCCGGCGATCCTTCCGCCTCAGCTTCCCAAGTAGCTGGAACTACAGGTGCGTGCTACCTCACCCGGCTAATTTTTTGATTTATTGTAGAGATGAGGTCTCGCCAACTTGCCCAGGCGGGTCTCGAACCCGTGGGCTCAGGCAATCCACTAACCTCAGCCTCCCAAGGAACCATTTTTATGCAAACTCTCAGCAAACTTATAGTCATAGGATTATACCACACCTGGCAAAAGGCATAAATGAAAAACCTACAGGTAGCATCATGTTTATGGTGAAATATTGAATGCTTTCAACATAAGATCAGGAAAAAGATGTCCAAGCTCACAACTATCATACAACATTGTACTGGCAGTTGTAGCCAGTAAAATTAAAAAAAAATTTTTTAAGTAAAAAAGGGCAAAATATTGGGAAAGGAAGAAGTAAAACTGTCTGTATTTTCAGATAACATAATTGTTAAAGTAGAAAATGCTAAGGAATCTACCAAACATTTACTTTGAATAATAAATAAATTTAGCAATATCACTAAATATAAAATTAATATGCAAAAGTAAAAATTCAATTCCTAGTAACATCAAAAAAACATGAAATAGTTAGGAATCAGTTTAGCAAAATGTGTATGAGACCACTATTCTGAAAATAGCAAAACATTGCTAAAAGCTAAATAATTGGTGGCCATTGCCTTACTAGACACTGATGTGACCATGTGCTCTTTGAGCTATGGCTGTCGCCATGCTTCTTAGCTTTGGCCCCCTCCTCTACTTTAGGGAAGTGAATTTCCTCTTTCTTTCTCTCTCTCTAATTTGCTTTCCAAATAAACTGTATTTTCCAATCTAAAAAAAACTTCCCAAACTAAATAATTGGTGATATATATCATTTTATTGAATGGAAAGTTCAGTATTTAAAAAAAATTTTTTTAATAAAGATGCGGGGTACATTTCAGGGTTAGGTATATAAACATTGATCATGCAGGTACCCTTGTTGATGAGGTATGCCCCTCCCTCCCCTAGCAGTTTCCCTCAGCTGCCCATCTCACCCTTGCCCCCCTGACAGTTTCCCACTACTGCCAATTGCCTTCTTATAGCATTATAATTGTTCAAGGTCTGCTTATGAGTGAGAACATATGGTACTCTGTCTG
>NW_007232896.1:127444-145156 GCF_000164805.1 Carlito syrichta
TCATATGGAAGGTCAATTTCTAGTTCTTTCAGAAATCGTCACACTGTCTTCCAAAGAGGTTGTACTGGTTTGCATTCCCACCGGCAGTGCTGAGGCATTCTTTTGTCTCCACATCCTCGCCTGCATCTGTTGTTATTTGTTTTATTAATGATGGTCATTCTTACTGGAGTTAGGTGGTATCTCAATGTGGTTTTGATTTGTATTTCTCTGTTGATGAGTGAGGCTGAGCACTTTTTCATGTGTCTGTTGGCTGCCCGTATATCTTCTTTTGAGAAGTGTCTATTCATGTCTTTTGCCCACTTTTTAAAGGGGCTGTTTGTTTTTTTTTCCTTTCAGTGTGTTTGAGTTCTTTGTAGATCCTAGATGTTAGGCCTTTGTCAGATATACAGTTCACAAATACTTTTTCCCATTCTGTGGGCCGTCTCCCTGCTCTCTTGATGGTTTCTTTTGCTTTGCAGAAACTCGTCAGTTTGATGAGGTCTCACTTGTCTATCTTGTTTCTTATGATATGGACACTTAGGGTTCTGATCAGGAATTGATTGCCAGTTCCAATTTCCATAAGGATGTCTCCTGCGTTTTCTAAGATTCTTATAGTTTGAGGTTTTACGTTTAGGTCTTTGATCCGTTTAGAGTTAATTTCTGTGTATGGTGATGGGTAGGGGTCCTGTTTCAATCTTCTGCATGTGGTCAGTCAGCTTTCCCAGCACTATTTACTGAATAGGTTCCCCTCTCCCCAGTGGTTATTGTTGGAGAGAAAGCTCAGTATTTTAAGAATATCATTTTCCCCCAAATTGATTCATAAATTAAATGCAATCCTAGTCAAAATCCAATCACAGCTTTTGTACAGAAATAACAGGCTGATTCTAAAGCTTGCATGAAAATACAAAGGGTGTCGCACATCTATAGAAACTTTGATAAGAAACAAAATTGAAGTAGTAACATGACCTGATTCACAGAATTACTAAAAGGTTATAATAACCAGAAAAATATGGTACCGGTATAAAGATTAATAAACAAATCAAAGGAACAGAATTAAGAGTCCAGAAATAAAGCCATACTCTATTGTCATTTGATTTTATCCTACATTCCCCAAACAATTTAATGAGAGAATGAACATTTTTCTCAACAAATAATGCTAGCACAACTGAATAGCCATATGCATAAAAATAAAACTCAATCACCTTCTTCACATTATATACAAAATGGAACTTGAAATGGATTATTAACCGAAATGAAAAAGTTAAAATCATAAAGTTTTAGAAGAAAACAAAGAAAAATATCATTGTGATTTGGAGGTATGAGAATCTTTCTTACAACCATCACAGAAAGCAGTAACTATAAAAGAGAAAAATCATGAATTAGACTTTATGTAAGTTAAAAATTTTTATTATCAAAGGAAACCAAGAAGAAAACAAGTATGCAAGCCACATTCAGGGAAAATATATTTTAAAAATAATTGTATGAAAACGTCTGACAGCCAGTATATATTAAGAAATCCTAAAACTAGGATGAGGCAATTAACATAATTTTATGATAAACAATATTTCAGCCTTCACTTCAGAAAAGAGGTTAATATAAATTGCCAATAGGCACATGAAAAAGTGTTCAACAAATTAAAAACAGTGAAATGCCATTATATACTCCCCAGAATGACTAAACTGGGGGGTATATAATGTACATATTATAGTATTCTTATAAAAAGACTGATATACCACCAAATATTGGCAATGCTGAGGAACAACTGGAAATGTTATATATTGTTGGTTGGAAAGCAAAATTGCACAATTCTTTTGGAAAAAAAGATCTAGTTGCTTTTACAGGACTAAATATACATCTGCCCAGTGACTCAGAAATTTGTCCACTCAACTTTTACAAAATTGTTAATAACAACTTTATTCATAATAGCTAAAAATTGAAAATAACTCAAGTATTCTTCAAAAGTAGGATGAATTAAAAAGCTGCAATATAGTCAAAGAAATAGGATATGCCTCAGAAATATAAAGAAATGAATTGCTTATATATGCAATTACTTTGAATAATCTAAGAAAGTTATACTAAATGAAAGAAGTCTTACATTAAACATACATATTATAGTATTCTTATTTTTACGTAAAATTCTCAAATAAACAAAACTGATTTATAAAAGAAAAAAATAAAATTGAGTGGGTAGTGTGGGAATTGACTGGAAAGGAATGTAAGGGAAGTTTCTGGCAAGATATGATATTCCATGATTTGATAACAGTTTATGCTGCATAAGTGTATTTATTTGTTAAAACTAAGAGAATGTACACTTAAGAATTGAGCATTCCAACAGGATAGAGATTCTGAGAGCAAAACCTCAATTTCTCAACCAACTCATCTTTGACAAAACCTCCACCAACAACCACTGGGGAAAGGAGAACCTATTCAGTAAATGGTGCTGGGAAAACTGGCTGACCACATGCAGAAGATTGAAACAGGACCCCTACCTGTCACCACACACAAAACTAAGCTCTTAATATATCAAAGACCTAAATGTAAAACCTCAAACTATAAGAATCTTAGAAAACACAGGAGACACCCTTCTGGGAATCAGAGTAGGCAACTAATTCCTGATCAAAACCCCGGATATCCATGCCATAAGAGATAAAATGGACAAGTGGGACCTCATTAAACTGAAAAGCTTCTGCAAAGCAAAAGAAACCATCTAGAGAGCAGGGAGACAGACCACAGAATGGAAAAAAAATGCCAACTGTATATCTGACAAAGACCTGACATTCAGGATCTACAAGGAACTCAAACACGCTGAAAGGAAAAAGACAAACAACCCCACTAAAAAGTGAGCAACAGCAAGTCGACGCTGGGGTGGCTGTGAGCATGCCACTGCACTCCAGTCTGGGCGATGGAGTGAGACTCCAACTCAAAACAAAAACAACAACATCAACAACAAAGCTGGCAGAAGACATGAGTAGACACTTCTCAAAATAAGACATACGAGCAGCCAACAGAAACATGAAAAGGTGCTCAGCCTCACTAATCATCAGAGAAATGCAAATCAAAACCACATTGAGATACCACCTAACTCCAGTAAGAATAGCCATCATTTATAACTCAAAAAGCAACCGATGCTGGAGAGGGTGGGGGTGGGGGGGGGGGGAGGGAACACGTCTACACTGCTGGTGGGAATGCAAACGAATTCAACCTTTATGGAAAACAGTGTGGTGATTCTAAAACAACTAAAAACTCGCCTTCCATAATCCAGGAATCCCCCTTCTGGGAATATACTCGGAGGAACTTAAATCACTCTACAAAAAAGATACCTGCACATGCATGTTTATTACAGCTCTATTCACAATAGCAAAAACATGGAACCAACCATGCTGCCCACTGAAACTGGCCTGGATTAAAAAAATGTGGTCCATATACACAATGAAATATTATGCAGCCATAAAGAAGAACAAACATATGGACTTCACAGAAACTGGGATGGATTTAGAGTCTATCATACTCAGTGATCAATCACAGAAACAAAGAACTGAGTACCACATGTTCTCAAACATAAGAGGACCCTGAACATTTACCATAATACTATGAGAAAGGGACTCCTGGGATGGGGGGAGGGGCACAACATCAATAAAGGGTACCCGATCTCAAACTAGGTGAAGTGGGGACCAAAGGAAGGCCCAAACTTGACCTGTATGATGACCACTTGTATATCTAGTCCTGAATTGTACCCCACATCTTAAAAAAAAACACTAAAAATGATTTGAGCACTCCATTTCATGCAAATTTATATCAAAGAATAAAAGATATGAAGTACCATCAAATTTTAGTGATATGTTGAAGTATTTAGTGATAAATGTACTGACATGTGCTGACATGTGTAATTTATTTTGCAATGCATTAAAAATGGATGATTAGTGGATTGAGGGATAAGTAGATGGATGGATGTAATAATGCAATTTTAGCAAAATTATAATGATAAAAACAAAGTGGTGGTGATGTGTGTGTTCCTGTAATATTATTTCTATGTATTATAGGTTAAAAAAATTCACAATAAAATATTGGGGGGAAAGGTCCAAATGGAGATGTACTGGAATGTTCTAATAAAACACACAAAAAGGAAGGAAAGAAAGTTTATGCAAAGGAAGAACAAATGGGACAGGTAGAAAACAGATAATAAGATGGCACACTTAAACATAATCATATCAATAATGTTTTCAGTGTAAGTAGTTTGAAAACTCCATGTAAAAGTTAAAACAAAAAAGAGTAGATGAAAATGACAGATCAGACTATCTACTGTTTACAAGAACACAGTTTGAATGTAAAGACTCAGATTTGCTGAATGTAAGAGAGCAGAAAACACAATGCCATGCAACTGTTAAACAAAAAAGTTGGTGTGGCTATACTGATATGACAAAGTAGATTTAAAATATGAATTTTCATTAAAAATGTATATCCACAGTAAAACATTGTCACTCGACAGAGAAGACATAATAATTTTATACATCTAATAATAGAGCTTCAAAGTACATGAAGCAAAAATTGACAGAACAAAAGGGAGAACAGACATAGTTGAATATTTTAACACCTTTTACTCAGTAATTGACATAACAAGCACAGAGGCAATAGAAAATGATACAAAAGACTTGAAAATCTGACTGGGCTTGGTTGCTCAGCCTGTAATCCCAGTAGTTTGGGGCCGAAGCGAGTGGATTGCCTGAGCCTACAGGTTCGAGACCAGCCCGGGCAACTTGGTGAGACCTCATCTCTAACAACAACAACAACAAAAAGACTTGAAAATCATTATCAGCCCATGTGAACAACAGAGCATTTATAGAAAACTCTATCCAACAACTACAGAATACACATTCTTTTCAAGTTTACATGAAACAATCACCAAAATAGACCATATTCTAGGCCATGAAATAAGTCTCAATAAATTTGAAATGACTGAAATAATATAAAGCATGTTTTCTGATCACAGCAGAGTTAAAGATTGATAATAATAAAATTGAGAACCCTCGCATATTTGCAATGCACTTCTAAATGACTACAGGTTAGCAAAAACATGAAGGAAATTAAAAATATTTTGAAATGTGTGATAATAAAAACACAAATAAAAACATGACATCTCAGACTGTTTTATTTCCCACCATGAAGGAGACTTTGCTACAGGACTTTTCCTTCTGCAGTAAACAGCTAGAAAGATGGATAAAATATGTGAAAAAAACTCTAAGACATTGAAAACAGACATCATAAAATCATGGTCCATGAGAGAAAGAGAAACAAACAAATGAGGTGAGACAATCACTCCAGCTTTGTTCCTAGAGGCAATTTCTGGACAAGGAGAGGGGACAGTGTTCAGCTGTGCTTATGAGTTGAGGAGGTAGACATTGGTTTTTAAGAAGTCCAAGGTGGCTGTAATTTGTAGAGCAGACTATGAAAGTGGCATAGGCTATGCAGAAAAAATACTTTAGGAATTTTTATAGGGTCACTTTGAGTCTTTGCTTTAACATCTAGCTGTACATGCATGGGGTGTAACTTCACAAGAATGAAAAGCTAAAACTGAGAAGAAACAATTACAGGAGCACTCTGATCAGAGCCATTCCCAGAGCTCACACTAAGCTGGGGATCATTTGATTTTCTGCCAGCCCGAATGGAGAAAATTTGTTGAATGCATAGAAAGTTCAATAGTTCACATCTTAATAGTGGGGCTAGGTTATATCTGGAATAAGGTTTGCTCTAGTATTGCATAAAACATAAATTTAAAAATATGCTTGAAAGGACCAAGCAGATCCATTAGTAACTTAAATTCTTAGTAAAAAATGTACAATATTCTTTAAGGTAATACAACAAAATCCATCACTAAACAATGTAAAATAAGGCCGGGCTGAGTGGCTCAGCCTGTAATCCCAGCACTTTGAGAGGCCAAGGCGAAAGGATTGCCTGAGCCCGCGAGTTCGAGACCACCTGGGCAATTTGGCTAGACCTGTCTCTACTATAAATAAAAAACTAGCCGGGCGTGGTAGCGCGCGCCTGTAGTTGCGGCTACTTGGAAGGCTGAGGCGGAAGGATTGCCAGAGCCTACCTGGTTGAAGCTGTGGTGGCTGGGAGCATGCCACTGCACTCCAGTCTGGGCGACAGAGTGAGACTCCAACTCAAAAAAAAAAAAGTAAAATAAAAATGTCTGTAAGGCTGTAAAAATTACTAGGTTTGGGCTGGACGTGGTGGCTCACGCCTATAATTCCAGCACTTTGGGAGGCCAAGGTGAGAGGATTGCCTGAGTCCGCGGGTTCAAGACTAGACTGGGCAAGTTGGCAAGACCTCATTTCTACAATAAATTAAAAAAAAAAAAAATAGCCAGGTGCAATGATGCTTGTAATTCTGGCTATTTGGAAGGCTGAGGTGGAACCATCACTTAAGCCCAGCAGGTCAAGGCTGTGGTGGCCATGAGTATGCCACTGCCCTCCAGCCTGGGAAACAGAATGAGACTCCAACTAAAAAAAAAAAAAAAAAAAAAATTACTAGTAGAGCCAGAAATGACAGAGATGGGGTAATTTGCAGACAAGAACTTTAAAACGATTACCATAAATGTAATAAATATGTTCATGAAGTTAAAGAAAACATGAACAAAAGGAGGAGATAAATGAAAAATACTGAAAAAGACCAAATAAATTTCTAGAAATGAAAAGTACAGCATCTGGAATGAAAATTTCACTGCAAGAGATTAATAGCAAATAAAGCATCATGGAAGATGAGATCAGTGAACTTGAAGATCTGGCAATGAAGAGTATTCAAAATGAACCATTGGGGGGGGAATGGAAAAATATGGTCACAGCCTCAATGAACTATGGAACAATATCAAACAATTTAACAAACTTGTAATTGCTGTCTTTAACAAAGACGCCATTTCAAACATGTTTGAAAAGGATATGAGAAATACTTGAAAGAATAATTGCCAAACATTTTTTAAAAATTGATGAAAATTATAAACCAACAGAACAAAAACGTCAATGAACCTGAAGCAGACCAAAGAAAAATTCACCAAGGAACATCAGAAATTCTATTATAAAAAGAAAATTTTCAAAAAATGGGGCAGGGGAAGACATACTATATACAGAGATACAAAGATGCATATTGCAAACTCTAGCACAAATACTAAAAGAAACCAGAGAGCTCTAGCTCATAAGACAATAGTGGAAACAAATTATAATAAAAATATTAAATTAATAAAAAACAAGGCAAGGGAAGAGCAAATCATCAAATAAAAAACAAATATCAAGATGGTATATTTAAAGCCAAACTTGTTGATAATTACATTTAATACAGATGTTCTAAAAACTTTATTTAAAAGGCAGAAAGAAGCCTGGCTCAGTGGCTCAGCCTGTAATCCCAGCACTTTGGGAGGCCGAGGTGGGTGGATTGCCTGAGCCCGTGAGTTCAAGACCTGCCCGGGCAACTTGACGAGACCTCATCTCTACAATAAATCAAAAATTAGCCGGGTGTGGTAGCGCGTGCCTGTAGTTCCAGCTACTTGGAAGGCTGAAGCGGAAGGATCGCCGGAGCCCAGCAGGTCGAGGCTGTGGTGGCCGGGAGCGGTCGCTGCACTCCAGCCTGAGTGACAGAGTGAGACTCCAACTCAAAAAAAAAAAAACAAAAAACAAAACACAAAAGGCAGAAAGAGGGAGTAATGTCAGCAAGATGGTGGAGTACAAAATTTTGAGCCCCACTCCTTCCCCACAAAAAGTTCAACTAGCAACTGTTCACAGACTAGAACATTGTTTTGAAAATTCCAACACCTGGAAACATGCCTGAGACATGCACATGCTACCCAAAACTAAACAAAATTAGTTATAAGGGTAAGGCAAATGGTTTAGCTCTAACCATGCCACCCTACCTCCCTCACTCCAAGTTGGCATAGCACCATATGGAGAGGATTTATTTGAGCTCACAGTTTCTATGGGGTGAAAAAAAGGATCAGAGGCAGTCATCCAGCTTCCCTAGCATTCTGAGATGCTTCTCAGGAAACCCACTCTGCTCTCACTTCACAGAAAATATTAGGGGGAAAGGCACAGCTTGACTGCGTGGGAGTCAGGTAAAAACAAAGAAAGTGGCCAGCACAAAGATCTTGGCGGCACCTCTGTGTTTCTGCAAGATGCAGTGCTTGATCAGAGGTATCAGCCAGCCTCATAGTGCACTCACGGAACTGAGCCAGCTGCCTTACAAGCATAGTGAAAAGCACAATTTAGCTTGAACCTCTGCACAGCTAGATTCCCCACCCAGCTTCAGAATCCTCCCAACAACCCCATCCAGGCAGGTAGACACCCAATTTTATGGATTTCAAAGATATGAAGGGGCTAGAATGGCTTGATCCAGGAAGGCATGCAGTAGCTCCACATAGACAAAAAAGGCTACTCAATGAACCCACCCAGGCAGGGAGACTCCCATTTCTGTACATTTTGGAGAAACATAGAGGCTAATTCCTCAAACTGCCACTCAACATCCCAAAACGTACTCCATGGTTCCACTGAGACAAGGAAGCAATCTCCAATAATGTATGTCTAAGAAATATAGCCTTGGGTCTTGCCTGTCCAAAGAAGCAGCTTCACTTAACCTCAAAGTCAATCTGTAGTCCTGCCCAACTACAGATCGTAAGTAAAGGAGCTGCCCAAGCAGGGAATATATCTTGTGACCGCCCTAGTCAGAAGTCATTGCATTATCCAGTCAGCAGCTCCACCTGATTGCAGAGTTCAGTCAGTTGTCTCACAGGTCAGTGGAGCTCAGATAGTAGTTCCATCTGATGTTAGTGGAAAGGAAGCATCCCAGTTAGTTAGAGAACTCACAACAATCTCTGCTTCTCTGAAAAAATCACTAGCTGGTTCTTTCAGAATCACAAGCTAGACTAAATGGTCAAGATCTATCCCTGCTAAAAAAAAAAACAAAAAACACATGTAAGGGCCAGAAAAGAAAGCTGTCTTCTGAAATATGCAGACAATAACGTAATGACATAAGAATTGCAAAGAATCAGAAATCATAACTCCTCCAAAGGAGGTGAATAAATACCTAATAATGAACCCTCCCAAAATGGGGATCAATGCAATGACTGACAAATAATTCAGAATAATATTCACAAAGAATTTCAGTGAACTACAAGGATACAGAAAATTTAATAACAATTGGAAAATAATGCATGAAAACAGTGAGAAGACCAATGAAAAAATACAAACAATAAAAAAGAATCACATGGAAATCCTAGAGAGGAAAAGTACAATGACGATGAAACTGAAAACTTTAATAGAAAGTTTCAGTGGCAGAATAAAGAATCCACGAGCTGGAAGACAGACAATTTGAAATTATCCACTCAGAGGACTAAAAAGACAACAGAATGAAAATGAATGAAGAAAGTCTACAAGAATTATGGGACATCATAGAGAGACTAAACCTTTGCATAATAGAAATTTCAGAAGAAGTAGAAAAGCAAAGCAAGGAAAAAAACAAAAAACAAAGCCATAAAGTAATTTAAAGAAATAATGACCAAAAAGCTCAATAATCTGGGAATAGATGCCAACATCCAGGTACAGGAGGTACAGAGGTCTCCAATCAAATTCAACTCCAAGAGGAGTACACCAAGACATCTAGTAATCAGACTATCAAAAATCAAAGACAAAAAAATCCCCAGTTTTTAAAGCAGCAAGAGATTAAAAAAACACAACATATGCAAAGAAATGTCAATATGACCATCAGTAGATTTTTGTTAGCGGAAACCCTAAAACAGAA
The DNA here is from genome assembly GCF_000164805.1 of Carlito syrichta. Taxonomy (NCBI): domain Eukaryota; kingdom Metazoa; phylum Chordata; class Mammalia; order Primates; family Tarsiidae; genus Carlito; species Carlito syrichta. The sequence goes on from NW_007232896.1 coordinate 137,204, forward strand.
GATAGTGGGGTGATATATTCCAAGTGCTGAAGGAAAAAAATATTCTGCCAATCAAGCAAAGCTGTCCTTCAGAAATAAAGGAAAGTGAAATATTTTGCCAAATGAGCAGAAGCAGAGACAGCTCATCACCACAGGAACTGTCTTACAAAAAATGCTGAAGATAGTTCATCAAATTGAAAGAAAAGGCGTTATAAAGGATGGCAGTAAGAGAGTAACATGGGAAGAAATGATCTTCAAAAGTACTAGACAAAAAATGACAAAATAGCAGTAATAATTTCTTACCTATCAATAACCACCTTGAATGTAAATGATTAAATTCTCCAGTTATTTTTAAAAAAATTTTATTATAAAGATATGGGATGCCGGCCTCGGTGGGTCTGCAATCCCGCACTTTGGGAGGCTGAGGTGGGTGGATTGCCTAAGCCCGCGGGTTCGAGACCCGCCTGGGCAACTTGGCGAGACCTCATCTCTACAATAAATAAAAAAATTAGCCGGGCGTGGTAGCGCACGCCTGTAGTTCCAGCTACTTGGAAGGGTGAGGCGGAAGGATCGCCGGAGCCCAGCAAGTGGAGGATGCGGTGACCGGGAGTGGCCACTGCACTCCAGTCTGGGGGACAGAGTGAGACTCCAACTCAAAAAAAAAAAATTATAAAAAGAAACACAGAAGGTCATTACATAATGATAAGTCAATTCAGCAAGAGGATATAAAATATATATGCACCAATACTGGAGCATCTAAATATATAAAGCAAAGATTAACAGAGTTAAGGGAGAAATTGACTGCAATAAAATAATAGTAGAATAATTCAAGTCCCACTTCCAGTAATAGACAGATCATCCAGACAGAAAATCAACAGAGAAACATTGGACTCAATCTGCATTATAGACCAAATGAGCTCAACAGACTTTCACAGGACATCCCACCCACCTGCCACAATATATACTTTCTTCTCAACTGCACATGGAACATTTTCTAGTATACATCATATATTAAGCCATGAAACAAGTCTCAATAAACTTAAGAACATTAAAATCATATCAAATATCTATTCTGCCCACAATGGTATACAACTAGAAATGAATAACAGGAAGAACTTTGAAAAGTTTGTAGATAGATAAAAATTAAATAACATGCTCTTAAACAATAAATGGGTTAATGAAGAAAGAAAAAAGGCAATTAAAACTTCAGCAAAATGTTTTAAAATAAAAACTGACAAGCTGAATTGAAAATATTGAGAGAAATGCAAAATATTTGAAATATCTTAAACATTCTTGAACAAGAACACAGTTGGAGGACTTGCACTATTTGATTTTAAGATTTACCATAAAGCTGCAATAATCAAGTTAGTGTGGACTGGTGAAAGGATAGAGTCATAAATCAATGGAACAGAAAAGAGAACTCAAAAATAGACAAATTGTTTTCTGACTAAGATGCCAAAATAACTCAAATGAGAAAAGATTTTTTAAAAAATGATGCCAGGATAATTGAATATCCAAAAAATAATCTTAATCCTTCTTCATGAAAGTCACAGATACTAACTTTACACTGACCATAGACCAAAACACAAAACATGAATTTAGAAACTTATAAGAAAACACAGGTGAAAATATTTTTAATGCTGGGCTAGGCAAAACTTTCTTAATTAAGATGCAAAATTCACAAACCATAAAAAATCGATCACTTGGAATTCAATAAAACGAAAACCTTCTGCTCTTCAAAAGACATTGTTTTGGAAATGAAAAGACAAGCTACAGAGTAAGAGAATATATTTACAAATCATATATTTATTGCAGAACTTGTATCTAGAGCCTATGAAGAACCCTTACAATTCAGTAATACTAAGAAAAGCAAATCAGTTATAAATGGTCAAAAGATTTGAACAGTCCACTTCACAAAAGAAGATATATGAATAATCTATAAGTACTTGAAAAGATGCTCAATGACATTAGTCATTAAGGAAATGCAAATTAAAATCATAAGATACCACTATACATGCAAAAGAATGAATAGTTTTAAAAATGAGACACACGATACCAAGGCAGAACACATAAAGTGCTATTGAGAAATGTAGACCACCTAGAACTTTTATGCATTGCAAGTAAAAATGTAAATGGTATAGGTACTTTGGAAAGCAATTTGTCACATTCTTATAACATTTAGCATACATTAAGCATACAAGACAGCAATTTTACTTGTTGGTATTTACCAAAAAGATAACAAAATATATGTCCACATAAGCGTTTATAGCAATTTTATCCACAAGAGCCTCAAATTAGAAACAACCCCTACATCCAGCAACATGCCAATAGATTTAAAATATTAGTATATTCATACACTGTCTACTGTGTGAGCTAGCATTTCCAATTCTGAGTTTACCCAAGAAAAATGAAAACCTATATCCATACAAAAACTTGTTTGTGAATATTCACAGAGACATTATTTATAATAATGAAAACTAATGGTGTCTTAATTGCCCATAACTGGTGCATGGATAAACATATTATAGTATATCTAAAATACGGGATACTATTCAACAATATAAAGAAATGAACTGCTGACACTGGTCACAACTGAATCAGCCAACATTGTATTGAGCAAAAGAAGCCAAAACAAAGAGTACTTACTCTATGATTCCATTTGTGTGAAAGTATAGAAAATCATAACTTCTTCATAGTTGCAGAAAGGAGATAAATGGTTGTCAGGGTCGGAGTAGGTAAAAGGAAAGGGTGATAGGAATGCTTTATACCTTGATTTTTGAAGTGGTATTAGCCGTGTATGCATTTGTTAGACCTCATCAAACTGTGCAGTTAAAGTGGGTGCATTTTATGTAAATTATTTCTCAACACAATTGATTTAAGATATGGATGACGCAGCTAAAGCAGTGCTTAGAATGAAATCTACAACTTTAACTTATATTACTGAGTAGGTGAGAAGATTAGCAGAACACTTGACAAACTGGCATCAATATAATATCATGGACAACCTAATGAGGTGAGTAATATTGTCCCCATTTTAGACTAAGAAATTGAAGCTGGGAAATGTCAACTTTGCTTTTGGCTCATAGCAAGTGCTCAATGAATGTGTTGAAATACTTTGCCCACGGTCACAATTCCGTTGCCTGTTCAAAGGCCAAAGCCCAGGACTATAGCTTTGGTTTCTGGATACCTGACTTAGTGCTCTTTCCACTGCAAGGCAAGAGAAGGGAGAGAGAAATACAGTAGAGGTGCTGGAATGGGGAGATGACTGGGTGAATCAAAATGTGCAATGTGCCTATTTCCTTTTAGGGGTTGGAATTCTGGTGGCCATCAGCATGGTGAAGTTCTTAATGATTCCATGAGAACCTGAATCTTTGCAAATGAACCTAGCAACCATGGGAGAATTTTCAAATCCAGTAAATGCATCGTAGTCGGTTTGACATGGTTCATGAACGTAGTGCCAACTCTATCTTTAGATACAGTGTGCATAGTGGACAGGGGAATCCAACTGCAGATAGATACTCTTCTCCAATATGTGGAGGTTGTTTCTACCTTTTCTCATCTGGCACTTCTGAGGCTTGCCAAAGCAAGAAGCCACATCCGGGAAGACAGACAAGTGAGAAAAATGGGTGTGCTCGAGATTGCTGTCCTGGGACAAGAGAGGAGAGAGAGAGGAACCCTGAAGCCCTCTGTCCTACAGTGGGTGAGAAATTGGAGAGAGTCTGGGGTGAGGAGCAAGACTGGAATGCAGAGATTCACAGTGGTGGTGGCAGCCTCCCCAAGCTGTGGACAGTCTGTGTCAGTCAGAGCCTCGGAGTTGATGAAGCACACTGCCCTGCTGGTGTTCTTTCCTTAGCTAAGTGATGTTCTTTCCCCTTCCATAACCTTAGAACTTATTAGTCCCTTTGCCTGGGATGCCCTTCTCCCAACTCCTTACGTGGAAAGTTACTTATTCAAAATGTCACTTTCTCAGGAAGAGAACTCTAGACTACATTAGCAAACTACTTCTGCCTCTCTTAATTTCTTTCAGAACACATTTCCTCTCATGCTTTTACTCTGCGGTGGATAAGCTTCCACTGCACTGCCTGCTCCATTAGGGGAGAGGCCTTGTCGTTTTGTTGATCTAGAGGAGTGCTAGCAAAGAATAGGCACTCAATCACTACTTGTGAAATGAAGGAATCAAACTACTCAAGGGAAACAGAGGACATGGGGGTTTTACACCCTCTGGGTGTGATGGGGCCATTAAAGGGGCTGGTTAGCAATCATCACCTCCTCTAATTCCAGGATTCCACCTCCCCCATTCCTTATGCTAAGAAGATAAAGGCCTGTTCCGTTATTGCTGCTTCTGTCCTGGGGTCATTACTCTACCCACAGCAGCTTCTGTCCACAGCCCAGCACCTGTTCCTCACCTCCACTCAGAACTCACCCCAGGGGAGGGGTAATAGTATGAGAAACACAGACCACAGGAGCTCCAGGTCTTGGCCGGATTTGTGCCTGGCCCCCGCTGCCTTTGCACCTTGAGTGCTTTCTAGGCTTCCAAGGATATAACTGAGAGGCACATTTGATTCTCTCTAAGATCTGAGAAGGCTGCAGCTTAATCATCAAGGAGCAGCTCAGTGATAGGGCAGGAGAGAGGTGGCAGCAGTTAGAGCCTAGGCATTGCTATTCCCTAAAGAAATCAGTGACTTAAAAGAACAGATGGGGAAAGGAAGTTGAGGAAGCCTCTAGACTATCAGGGGACCTCAAAGCTAAATTCAGTGCAAACCTCAGAGCTAACGCAGTGCCTCAGTATCCAATATGTGGCCTTCAAAACTGTCCCCAAGCCTGGGCAAGCCTACTGAGACTTCGACTTGAATGCAGCTGTCAGGTATCAATAGATGCCTTGGGGCATATTGCAAAGCTACAGTAATCAAAACAATATGGTACTGGCATAAAAATCCAGCACATCTACTTGGAAGACTGAGGTGGAAGGACTGCCTCAGCCCAGCAAGTCGAGGCTGCAGTGACTGTGAATGTGCCATTGCACTCCAGCCTGGGTGACAGAGTGAGACTCTGACTCAAAACAAAAAACAAAAAACAAACAAACAAACAAAAAACCCCAAAACTGGCACATAGACCAATGGAAAAAAGTAGACAGTTTAGGAATAAACTTACACATATATTGCCAACTAGTCTTTGACAAGGACACCAAGAATATTAAATGAGGGAGAGATAAAGCTCTTCAATAAACAGTGCTGGAAAAACCTGCAAAAGAATGAAATTGGACCCTTATCTTACACCATATACAAAAATTCACTTGAAGTGTATTAAAGACTTAAATGTAATATCTGAAACTGTAAAATTCCTAGAAGGAAACATAGAGAAAAAGTTTCTTGCAATTACCTTGACAATTATTGTTTAGGTATCACTCCCAAAGCACAAGCAACCAAAGGAAAAATAAACAAGTGGGACTACATCAAACTAAAAAGTTTCTGCACAACCAAGAAAGCAATCAATACAATGAAAAAGAAAAAAAAAAAGAAACCTATGAAATGGGAGAAAATATTTACAAACCACATGGCTGATTGAGAGTAATATATAAAATATGTAAGAAATTCACACAATTTAATAGGAAAACAAAAGCAACGAATGTAACAAAATCAACAGCAACAACAACAAAAAACCCAGATTTTAAAAATGCGCAATGACCTGAATAGACATGTTTCCAAAGAAGACATACAAATGACCTACAGGCTTATGATAAAATCCTCAGTGTAATGCAAATCAAAGCCTCTATGAGATATCACCTCACACCGGTTAGGATGGCTATTATAAACAAGACAAAAAGTAAGTATTGGTGAGGGTGTGGAGAAAAAGGAACTCTTGTACACTGTGGGTGGGAATGTAAATTAGTGAAGCCACTGCAGAAAACAGTATGGAGGTTCTTAAAGAAAAAAAAAAATGAACTGCCTTACAATTCAGCAATTCTTCTTTTGGATATAGGCCCAAGGGAAATGAGACTATCACTTCATAAAAATATCTGCACTCCCATGTCTATGGCAGCATTATTTACAATAGTCAAGAATCAAACTAAATGCCTATCAGTGAATAAATGGATAAAGAAAATGTGGTACATATAAATAAAATCTTATTCAGTCACAAAGAAGAAAATTCTGCCATTTCCAACAATATGGATGAACCTGGAGCACATTCCACTACATGAAATAAATCAGATACACAAAGACTTACATGTGGAATCTAAAAAGTCAAAGTCACACTCAGTAAAGCAGAGAGAACAGTAGTTGCCAGGAGTGGAAGGGTGGGGAGTCGGGGAGATGTTAGCCAAAGAGTAAAATCTTTTAGTTATTAGATGAATAAGTTCTGGGGATCTTATGTACAGCGTGGTGACTATAGTTAATCATGATGTATTCTTGAAATTTGATAAAAGAACAGATTTTAAGTGTCCTCAAATCCCTCCCCACCACATACACACACCAGCACACACACACACACACACACACACACACACACACACACACACACACACACACACACATACACACACACACTCACGAGTGATCACTATGGGTAGCGATGGATGTGGTAATTAATTTGACTGCGGTAATCACTATACAATGTATATGTGTGAGGGGGTACTCATGCATAATAATTCCAAAAAACCCCAGAATTATTTTTGGAGGGCGGGTCCCTTGTAGTACAGGCTTTCCCCACTAAGTGAGTGTTCTAGGAATCTGTCGGCATCCATGTACCAGCTAGTGTTGTTGTAAGAAGTTGCATTTGGCTTCAGTGCTTTTTTTTTTTTTGAGATTCTTTCAGTGTGTTTGCCCATTTCATTATGGGTGATTTGCATGAACAACCTACCTACACTGTGCTGAGTGTTCAGCAGTTTTTGACCAAAAACTGCATGACCCCTGTGCTCCGTCCTCTTTATTCACCTGATCCCACCCCGAGCGATGTTTTTCTGTTTTCCCAGATGAAAAAATTCCTCAAAGGGAAACCTTTTGCAGATGTGGAAGAGATGAAACAAAAAACAGCAGAAGCACATGAACAGGCATCAACATTGACAAGTTCAAAAACTGTTTTGAGCGGTGGAAAAAGTGTCTCCATAGGTGTATTGCATCAGACGGAGAGTACTTTGGAGGTGACTGAAGTTTAACCATTTAAGGATAAAGACACACTCTTTTATAAATAAATTCTGGGTTTTTTGGAGTTCTCCCTCATATTCTGGGTATTAATTCCCTGACAACTGAAGTTTGCTAATATTTTCTCCCATTGCTTGGGTTGTCTTTTCACTGTTGATTCCTTTGCTGTGCAGAAGCTTTTTAGTCTGATATACTCTTATTTGTTTATTTTTGCCGTTGTTACCTGTGCTTTTAAGGTGTTACTCATAAAATCTTTTCCCAGACCAATGTCCTGATGAATTTCTACTTTGTTTTCCTCTAGTAGTTTTATAGTTCCAGTTCTTACATTTAGGTCTTTTATCAATTTTGAGTTAATTTTTGTATAGAGTGAGAGGTAGGGGTCTAGTTTTACTCTTCTGCATTCGGACATCTAGTTTTCCCAGCACCATTTATTGAAGAAACTGTCTTTTTCTAATGAATGTTCTTGGCATCTTTTTAAAAAATAAGTTGGCTATAAATAAATGGATTAATATTTTGTTCTCTTGGTATATGAGGCTTCCCCCCCCAGTGCCATGCTGTTGTTTTAATCACTACAACTTTGTAGCATATTTTAGTGTGACACCTCCATTTTTATTCATTTTGCTCAGGATTGCTTTGGCATTCGGGGTCTTTGTGGGTCATATACATTTTAAGTTTCTTTTTTTTTCTGTGAAGACCGTCATTTGTATTTTAATAGGGATTGTCTTGAACCTATAGATTGCTTTGGGCAGTATGGTCATTTTTTTTTTTTTTTTTGAGTTGGAATCTCACTCTGTCGCCCAGACTGGAGTGCAGTGGCCGCTCCCGGCCACCGCCA
>NW_007232896.1:145233-147586 GCF_000164805.1 Carlito syrichta
CTCCCAAAGGCGCGGGATTACAGGCTGAGCCACCGAGCCCGGCTCAGTATGGTCATTTTAACAATGTTATTTTTTATAATCCACGAGCATGGGATGTCTTTTCATTTGCTTGTATCTTCAATTTCTTGCATCAGTTTTTTTGTAGTGTTTCTTGTGGAGGTCTTTCATTTCCTTGGTTTAATTTATTCCTAGGCATTCTTTGGTAGCTATTGTAAATGGGTTTGCCTTCTTCATTTCTTCTTCAGCTGATATGTTGCTCATGTATATCAGCTCATCACTGATTTTTGTATGTCGATTTTGTATCCTGCAACTTTAGTGAATGCATTTATCAGTCCTAAGAGGTTTTTGGTGGTTTCTTTAGGTTTTTCTAAATATAAAATCATATCATCCGCCAAAAAAGATAATATGACTTCTGTCTTTTCAATTTGGATACCCTCTGTTTATTTATTTCCCTTGTCTAATTGCTCTGGCTAGGATTTCCAGTATTGCATTGATTAAGAGTGACGAGAGTGGGCATCTTTGTCCTGTTCCAGTTCTTTAATAAAAAACTTTCAGCTTTTTTTCTGTTCACTTTGCCCTTTTTAAAAGTGGATTTGTGTCTTTTTGTTGTCCAACTGTAAGAGTACTTTACTCTGTATATTCCAGATATCAAACCTTTATAAGATATAAGAATTGCACATATTTTCTATCATTCTGCTTTTTCAGTTTCATGATAGTGTGCATTAAAGGTTTATTTTAATTTTGATGAAGTCAAATTTATCTATTTTTTTCGTTGCTGTGGTTGCCTGTTCTTTTGCTTTCATATCTAAGACTCCGTTGCCAAATCTAAGATTATAAAGGTTCATTTTTATGTCTTATTTAAAAAAAAATATGATTTAATGCTTCCATTTAGGTCATGGATCCATTTTCATTAGATTTTATGTAAAATGCAAGGTAGGGGTCCAATTTCATTATTTATTTATTTATTTTTTTGCGTTGGAGTCTCACTCTATCGTCCAGACTGGAGTGCAGTGGCCGCTCCCAGCCACTGAGCCTCAACCTGCTGGGCTCCAGCGATCCTTCCGCCTCAGCCTTCCGAGGAGTTGGAATTACAGGCACACATTACCACACCCGGCTGATTTTTTTTATTTATTGTAGAGATGAGGTCTCTCGCCAAGTTGCCCAGGCGGGTCTTGAACCCGCGGGCTCAGGCAATCCACTCACCTCAGCCTCCCAAAGCACAGGATTACAGGCGGAGCCACCTAGCCCAGCTCAATTTCATTCTTTTGCACATGGAAATGTAGTTGCTCCTGCATCATCTGTTGAAAAGACTATTATTTCCCTGTTGAATGAACTGGTCACCCTTGCCAAAAATCAATTGGCCATAAATGCATTTTTAAACCTTAATTCTATTTCACTGGTCTATATATCCATCCTTATGATAGAACCACATCAATTTTATTACTGCCACTTCGTATGAAGTTTTGAAATCAGGAAAGTGTGACCCCCCAAATGTGTTCTTTTTCAACATTGTTTTGACTATTTAGAACCCCTTGCAATTTCATATAAAGTTAGGATAAACTTTTTTTATGTTTTCAAAAAAGGTTGTTGGAACTTTTAGAAAGATTATGTCGAATCTGTAGATTGTTTTGTGTAGCTTGATACCTTAACAATATTAAACCTTTTTATTAATTAATATAGAATGACTTTCCATTTATTCAGGTCATCTTTAATTTATTTCAACAATTTCTTTGCAGTTTTCAATATACTTTCATCTCCTAGGTTAAATTATTTCTAATATTTTATTCTTCTAGAAGCTATTATAAATGAAATAACCTTTCTAATTTCTTCTTTAAATTGCTAATTCTTGGTGTATAAAAATACAACTGATTTCTATGTGTTGATTTTGTGCCTTGAAACTTTGCTGAATTTATAAAATTAGCTCTAATAGCTTTCTTGCAAATCCTTTGGGACTTTCTGCATATAAGTTCATGACATCTGTGAATACAGACATTTTTACTTCTTTTTTTTCCAATTTGGATGCCTTTTATTTTTTTCTAGTCTAATTGCTCTGGTTAAAATTTATAAAAAGAAAAATTGATAATCAAGTAGAGTTGGCAATGGGTTATATGAGTCAGGAATTTAGAGGAGAGGTTTGGAAAATATAAGCATACAGATAATATTGAAAATTGTAAGACAAGGAAATATCACCAAGAGGTAGAGAATAAAAAGAATGAAAAGGAAAGGATAGGTGAAAAAAGGAGGGGAGTGGAGGGGATGAGATGAGAGGAAAGGAGAAGAAAGAAGAGGAGAGGAGAAAAGAAGAGAGAGGAGAGGAGAGGAGAAGGGAAGGGAAGGGAAGGGAAGGGAAGGG
>NW_007232896.1:147769-162529 GCF_000164805.1 Carlito syrichta
TTATTTTTTTTTTTTTTTTTAAGAGTGGAAAGTCTCAATCTGTCACCCAGACTGGAGTGCAGTGGCCGCTCCCGGCCACCGCAGCCTCGACCTGCTGGGCTCTGGCGATCCTTCCGCCTCAGCCTTCCAAGTAGCCGGAATTACAGGCATGCGCTACCACGCCCGGCTGATTTTTTGATTTATTGTAGAGATGAGGTCTCGCTGCCCAGGCGGGTCTCGAACCCGCGGGCTCAGGCAATCCACTCACCTCAGCCTCCCAAAGGCGCGGGATTACAGGCTGAGCCACCGAGCCCGGCTGCCACGTCTTATTAAATCTACCTCATAAATAAATCTTGAATATGTCCACTTTTGTCCATCTCTGTTTTTACAATTGCAGTCCAATCCAGACTAACATTGCTTGCCTATATTGCCATAGTTGACCCTAACTGGTCTCTCTGCATTCACCCTCAATTCCCTTCAAGTACGTTAATCACTCTGCAGCCTGAATGATAGTTCTCAAATGCAAATTTATCATAACATTTTCTTCTTTTATATTATTCAATGGCTCTCTATCAATCCTTTTGGGTCTACCTTGCTGCACTCCAAGTCTTAGAACATATTGCTCCCTCTGCATGGAACACTCCTTCGTATCTCTCTGTTTTCTCTGTTTTGTTCAACAGCTTTTCTTTTCTTTTTTTTTTTTTTTTGAGTTGGAGTCTCACTCTGTCGCCCAGACTGGAGTGCAGTGGCCGCTCCCGGCCACCGCAGCCTCGACCTGCTGGGCTCCGGCGATCCTTCCACCTCAGCCTTCCGAGTAGCCGGAACTACAGGCGCGCGCTACCACGCCTGGCTGATTTTGTGATTTTATTGTAGAGATGAGGTCTCGCTGCCCAGGCGGGTCTCGAACCCGCGGGCTCAGGCAATCCACTCACCTCAGCCTCTCAAAGCGCAGGATTACAGTCTGAGCCACCGAGGCCGGCTCAACAGCTTTTCTTTAGTGACTGGCACATAGGAGATGTTTCATACATGTTTGTCGAATGAGTGACTCCATGAATGCATGCCTAGCGTTGCTGTGCCCAGAGTAGTAAGGTATTGATTTTTTGCATTCCGTGACAAGATTTACTATGGATACACATTATAAACAACAGCCAAAGATGAAAAGACACAACAAAAATATCCATTAAATGACTAAATGATGAACTAAACGTGGTCTATCCACACAGTGGAACACTATTTAGCCATAAAAAGAGGAACGTAGCATTAATCCATGCTACAACATAGATAAACCGTGAAAACATCATGCTATGTGCAAGAAACCAGACACAGAAGGTCATGTGTTGCATAATTATATTGACATGAAATATTCATAAGAGGCCAAGTCATAATGACAGAAAACAGATGAATGGTTATTTAAGGCTGGAGGGCTCAGCGGGAATAGATGCTGGGTTTCCATCCATGAAGATGTTCCAGTACTAGATGATGTTGGTGGTTGCACAACATTGTGAATACACTAAATGCCACTGAATTGTAAACTTTAAAATGGTTAAATAGTGAATTAGATGTTATGTACCTTTAACCATAGATAGATAGATAGATAACCAAGCGCAGCAGACAACTTTCAGTGCCATTTATGTGATTGCTGCATGAGGTTTTTCAACATTCAGAGTCCCTTAGTCTCTGAGCCATTACACCTTTTCTCTTCCTTTATTAGCTACATAACTTTAGGGGAGTTCACTTTATTTCCCTGTCTCTGTTAGCACATATGTAAAATGGGGCGAATAATAATTGTTCCACCTGTCTTCCAAGGGGCATATTTAACTTTCAGGCAAAGACATAGCTTTTCCATCCCTTTAGTATATAAACATATTGTCAGCCCAGAGAGTTTCTGTTAGTGCTGTGGTCCTGGACTCTGCAAGGCCAGAAATAAAGCAAATGTGTCGTAGGGTTCTCATCAACTGATCTGTACTTGAAATGTTTCACCACTCTCCTACACACCCTAAAATCTGGCATTAAAAAAAAACACGGGGATACATCAATACAAAAACAGAGAATGGGCACTTAAGCATTACAAAGGGCAGCATGTTCCAGCATAAGTGGAACACAGCATCATCTCACAGTTGGCATTTTCAATGAGCTACAGTTATGAAGCCAGCATGACTGCCCGCGGATGGGGCTACTTTAATTGCTCCTTTCCCCACGGAGCCATCAGGAAGCAAAAAGTGGCTTGGGTGGAATGCATCCAAATTTGGACTGGAAGAAGATCAGGTCCAGTGTGAGCCATAGAGATAGTGACAAGGTCATCACACCTGGATACCATCCCTATTCCAGGAGAAGGATATGAGTCATTTCGTATGTAGAAGTTACTTCAGGGCAGTGTGGATTTCTTTTCTTACTTTCTTTTTTTTTGAGTTGGAGTCTCACTCTGTCGCCCAGACTGGAGCGCAGTGGCCGCTCCCGGCCACCGCAGCCTCGACCTGCTGGGCTCCGGTGATCCTTCCGCCTCAGTCTTCGAGTAGCCGGAACTACAGGTGGGCGCTACCACGCCCGGCTAATTTTTAAATTTATTGTAGAGATGAGATCTTGCCAAGTTGCCCAGGCGAGTCTCGAACCCACGGGCTCAGGCAATTCACTCACCTCAGCCTCCCGAGGCGCGGGATTACAGGCTGAGTCACCGAGCCCGGCCTACTTAATCAACAAGTTCGATCCTTTGGGAACCTAAAGTGGGTGATAACTAGCATGCTTACCACTTGAAGCCTGTGGTTTAATGAACTTGTCTTGATATGAATGACCCAAGGAGTTGCCCTTGTCTGGGACAGTGCAATATCGTCTCTACAATAGATCAAAAAAATTAGCTGGGCGTGGTAGTGCGTGCCTGTAGTTCCAGTTACTTGGAAGGTTGAGGCAGAAGGATCACTGGATCCCAGCAGGTCGATGCTGCGGTGGCCGTGAACGTGCCACTGCACTCCAGCCTGGGTGACAGAGTGAGACTCCAATTCAAAAAAAAAAAAAAGGATGACGTTGGTGATAATGATAAAGGATAATTCGATTTCTACCAACAGCTCCTATTTTTAGGGGTCTACGTTGTTTCAGACACCCTGTGAATTATATCTTGAATTCTCACAATAACGTATGTGGGCAGTGTTATTAACCCCATTTTATAATGAGTATAGTTCGAATTAGAGAAGTGATTTTCCCAAGGTCCACAACTAGTTAGTGACATAATAGGGCCTTTGTTCCTCTGATTTTAAAGTCTACATTCCTTCCACTATACCTCAATGCCCCCCGCCCTTTTACCATATCTGCTGGCTTTCCCAGCTCCCCAGACTACTTCCTCTTCTCTTAGCCTCTCAGTGCAGTGACAACAGGACAGAAGCTGAGGGTGACTTTCATCTCCTCACTGAGCCTCCTGTCATCTAAAGATCAATCCCACGTCCCAGGATGAAATTTCAAGTAATAACCAGTAGCCTTGGGGTCATCCCCTCAAAACCCTGCAGCATACTTTGGCCTGGGCACAAGTGGTAGCTGAGACTCTGTGAACCTTCTTGACCTCTCTCAAATTCTGAAAGGGTTGAAGCTGAATAAAAACTCTGTTTTTTGAAGGACAGTAGTCTTTGGAATGTCAGTCAATTCTCAATTCTACTAGAAGAACCTGAAACTGAAGAAGACACCCCCTTCCCTCCATGCAACAGTCATGACTTTGAATTTTTAATTGGAAAAGACCACATGTTGTTAGGCCAGGAGCAGCGAGGCTCTAGTAGCTCGGCTGTGTCCTTCCCAGCTCTAGAAAAGCCATTATACTAAGATAGACTCAGACCCAGATTAAAGGTGCTGAAGGGACCCTGGTGAGCCTAAAGTTCCCCACCTGCAGCTCACAGAAGCATGATGATGCCTCTAAGACTCTGTCATCCCTGCTTCTTGGAGCTCTCAAGTCTCCTCCCTTATCTCTGGGCTTGGAGACAGAGAGCGTATGAAACATGCTAAATTTTAGAGTACCCCTCTAGAAGTGAGGGAAGAGGTGGGGAGAGGGTGAGGCAAAGCAATCAACAGAGGACTTTAACAAGAGTCCAGAAGGAGGTAATGAATTGATGAATTAAGGCAGTGTCCAAGTCCATAAGAATGACAAAGGCAGGTTCCTGAGCCTGGAAAATTAATGGAACTTGGCATCTGATTCCCAGTTAGGCCGTGATCTCACCGTGTACATTCCTACTCCTATGCTGTTCCCTTTGAGGATTTTTTTCATCTCCCATATCTACTTCTCAAAATCTCCACTATCTTCCCAGCCTTGGCTCAAATGCTACTCCATCTAGAGGTCTAGCCTGCTATGCTCTTCTCTTTGTGCTCAGTTATTTGGGACCCTTTCTTACTCCAGTCCCCCAAACCTGCTCTGTGTGCTTCTCTCCTGGGGTTCCTCACCTCTCCTGTATTAGTATCTTCAGTGCACGGGTCCTACTCCCTGGCAAGGCCGGGAGAGCCTTGAGACTCATTGCAACTTTGGAGTGCTCGGCACCGGGCCTGGTACAGAGTGAAAGCCCAATAAATACTCATAGACTCGAATGCTTTGAATAGCGTTTGGGGGCTGGCACACGTTCCCGGCTCTCCACAGGCCCACTGGGTTTTGACTCCGAGGGAAAATAAGCATTTGCTCTTCATGAGTTGGCTACTGGTTGCTGCTATTTCACTGACTACAGTCCCTATCACGCAGGCAAGGAGACTGCCTGCCCTTCAATTCTGCACACCACTTGCTTGGTCTCTGGGACTCGGGCTCCACATGCCCACTGTTGTTTCCTTAAGCTGGGCAGGAGTGCCCCGTCACAGGGATTTGAGCTCGAATGTCAATTAAAAGAGTTTGAAATTTGGGAAAATGGTCTCTGAGGAGCTTGGGGTCGGCAAGTGAGAGGAAGGGGAATATAGTGGAGAAGTGGGGGAAAGGAGAAGGGACCACAGGGAGAAGAAGCAAGAGGAAAGAAAGGACAATTCTTTGAGATCTGAGGGCCATGGAAACCGTAGAACTATAGGGCAGAGTCTTCTACCGCAAGACTTTGCAACTTGATTTATCTGGAAAATTTGTACTCTGTGAATTGGGGGCTCAAAATGTAAAACAGATACGAGTAAAGGAGTCCAGTTTCCTGCCTGCCTGGGCTCCCTCTCTTTCTTTTCCATCCATGGCAACCTCGAGGGCCCCTGTTTGAGATTTCCTGACCCAGGTCAAGGTAGAAAAACAGGTTCAGAGACTGGTAGGCACTTCCGCCCAGTCATCACCAGTAGGCAATGGCAATAAGAAACGTGAAGCAGAGTTTAACTTAGGCACCTGGCTGCTTTGGCTTGAACTCTGACTCTGTCTGGTGAGTGTATGGTGGACAAATCCTTCCTACTCCACCTTTGTTTTCCTCACCTGGAAAATGCAGACATGCCCTGGCTGCATGCTGGGACTGGAGAGGTCATGAGGATGCAGCAGGTTCACAAATGTGAGGTGCTGAATCCTGAAGAGAGATTCTGTTAGTGGTCTTGCTACTGTGACGCCATATAGGATTTCCCTGTACAGGATGCTCACCTCAACTCCAGTCCCACTCCAGAGAGGTCAGTTCAATTCAAAGTTCAATTTGGAGGGGGCCCTACCTCATCAACAAGGGTACCTGCGTGATTAATGTTTGTATACCTAACCCTGAATTGTACCCCACATCTTTATAATAAATAAATACAAATAAATAAATACAAATAAAAAATAAAAAAAAGATAAAGTTCAATTTGAACTGTAGAGTGAGGGTGTTCCAAGGTATTTCATGTCATCATTGTTGTTATTGAATTTCACAATATTAAATTGTCAAATAAAAATTGTATCTATTTAAGGTATACAACATGATTATTTGATATATGGGGGGGACCTGACGAAAACAAAATTTATTTATAAAGATTGTGTGTTTATTCTTACATGTTTAAATTTCAGTCACCTTCAAAGTACTCTCCATTTAATGCAGTACACCTATTGAGATGCTTCTTCCACTGCTCATAACAGCTTTTGAACTCATCAATTTTGATGCCTTTTAGTGCTCCTGTGGTTTTTTGTCTCACCTCTTCCACATCGGCAAAACATTTCCCTTTGAGGATTTTTTTCATCTGGGGAAACAATAAAAAAGTCGCTTGGGGTAAGATCTGATGGATAGGGAGGGTGGGGGCATAGAATGCAATTTGGGGTCAAAAACTGCTAAACACTCAGCATAGTGTGGCAGGAGTGCTCATAAATCACCCATCATGAAATGGGCAAGCATGGTGAAAGAACCCCCCCACCCAAAAAGAAATTCACTGAAGCTGAACGCAGCCTCTCACAACACTAGCTGGTATACTGATGCCTATGGGTTCCTAGAATATTTACCAAGTAGGGGAAGAAGCAAGTACTTCAAGGGTCCTGCCCTACAAAAAACAATTCTGATTTTTTGCCCCCCTCCTTATATAAAGAGCTCTAACATCTCAACAGTCCCCAAAACAAAAAATCCAATTTTTAAAAGTAAGCAAATGATCTGAACAGACATTTCTCAAAGGAAGACATACAAATGGCCAACAAATTTATGAAAATATGCTCACCATCAGGGCATTGTAAATCAAGATCACGATGAGAGATCACCTCACACCTGCTAGAATGGCTTCTATGAAAAGACAAAACAAAACAAAGACAAAAACAAAAGCAAATGCTGTTGAGGAAGTAGAGAAAAGAAAACTCATATACACTGTTGGTGGGAATGTTAACTAGTACAGCCTCTATGGAAAATAGTATAGAGGTTTCTTAAAAACTGCCAATAGAACTATTGTGTGATCCAGCAATCCCATCACTGAGAATTTATCCAAAGGGAAAAAAAATCAGTATGTCGGAGAAACATCTGCACTCTCATGTTTATTGCAGCACTATGCACAACAGCCAAGATATGGAATAGACTCAAGTGTCTATCAAAGGATGGATGAACGGGTAAAGAAAATGTGGTATGTATACACAATGGAATACTATTCAGCCATAAAAAAAGAATGAAATGCTGTCATTCATGACAACATGGATGAAACTGGAGGACATTATGTTGACTGAAATAAGGCAGGAGTAGAAAGTTAAACACTGCATGCTCTCACTTATATGTGGAAGCTTAAAAAAGTTGATCTCATAGAAGTAAAAAAGTAGAACGGAGGATACTAGACGCTGGGAAGAGTAGTAGGAAGGGGAGGATAGGGAAAGATTTGTTAAAAGATACAAAATTACAAACAGGCAGGAAGAATAAGTTCTAGTGTTTTATACCATTGCAGGATGTCTGTACTTAATAATGTTATACAGTTTCAAATAGCTAGAATGGTCTTGAATGTTCTCAACAAAAAGAAATGATCAATCTTTGAGATGATGTATATGCTAATTATGCTGATCTTATCACTATACATTATATGAAATGAAACATCACTATGCACCCCATAAATGTGCTAAATTATTATATTTAAATTTGTTTTTAAAGTGGGCAAAGAACTTGAATAGACATTTCTTCAAAGTAGATATATAAAGGGCCAATAAGCACATACAAATACTCAACCTCTTCAGTTATTAAGAAAATGCAAATCAAAACCTCAGTGAGATACCACTTCATACCTCTTAGGATGGCTAAGATTTTTTTTTTTTTTTTAGTTGGATTCTCACTGTTGCCCAGAGTGGAGTGCAGTGGCATGCTCCTGGCCACCGCAGCCTCGACCTGCTGGGTTCTGGCGATCCTTCCGCCTCAGTCTTCCATGGAGCTGGAACTACAGGCACGCACGACCACGTCTGGCTAATTTTTTGACTTATTGTAGAGATGAGGTCTCGCCAAGTTGCCCAGGTGGGTCTCGAACCCACGGTCTCAGGCAATCCACTCACCTCAGCCTCCTAAAGTGCGGGATTACAGGCTGAGCCACCGAGCCCGGCTTGCTTTTTTAAAACATGAAAAGAAAAAAAAAGTGTTAGCAAGCATGTGGAGAAATTGGAATCCAGTATATTGCTAGCAGGAATGTAAAAACTGTCAACCTATCACCCAGACCAAGATCAAGAGCATTCCCTGACACCATGGCAGCCAACTGGGTCCTCCTTCCCTAGTTCATCCCTGGTCTTCCTTCTTATAACAGGGACTGTGGTGTCAAGTTTCAGATTATCATGCACTTTTATTTTTTAAGTTTTAATCATATATTTCTAAATGTATGTTACAGAATTTATTTATTTATTTTTTTTTACTTTTAGGAGCTTGCTTCATCATATTCAGTAAAAGGCACCATGTTAATAGAGTAAAAGACAAAACCCACATAATCTTTGTAGACAGAAAAAACATTTGTCAAACCTCATTATTTTCATCTAGTAAAGACATTAAGCAACTTTGACTTTGTCTTGGGGGCACTCTTCAGCAGGCCAATGATGTGGCCACATTTTCAATAAAAACACTCAACAAACTAATAGTAGAAGCAAATTTCCACAACCTGATAAAGAGTTCTATTAAAAAAAAAACATAGATGACATCATACATAATGGTGCAAACTGGACTTCCTCCCTAAGGTAAGCTCCTGAAGTATATAGCAAGAGAGGGATTTGTAGAAATTCCAAGGGATAATAGATCCTGCTTTGTAAACTGTAAAGCACTGTGTCCAAGAACGGGCTTAGGGTTCTATGTTTCCCTCTACTTCACTATAGGCCAGTGCTGCCTCGGGACAGTCCTCCTTTGTATTTGCCCCCGAGTGTGTTGATTATGCTGGAGAGATCAGCTCTTTGGCGTCTTCATGTTTGGATTGGAAGCTGTGGATCTGGACAGAACAGACAGTTTGGCAGCCATTTAGAATCAATTGATTATAATTAAAGCCTCAGTGGGTAGGGCAAGGCCCTGCAGACAGAGGCCTGTCACTTCTGATCTTGTTCCTGCTCCATCATCTATGGCCAACTCCTTGGCATGCTATGCAGGGGAAGGACCCTGGAACCCCTATTTGATTCTTCAATGCCTGTTGGGATGTTCTGGGCCTTCGTGCATGTCAAAGAGGGGTAACACCTCTTCATTTACAGATACAGTCCCAGTTTCAGCTGTCCATCATCTTTCTCCACCCACAGTAAGTCAATTTCTATTAGTGCTTGCTTGGACAACTGTAACAGCCTCCAAACCAGTCTGCTTGCCTCCACTCAGGCTACTTTTCACATGGCAACAAGAGTGAGCATGAAGATGTAAATGAAAATGTGACCACGTTATTGGCCTGCTGAAGAGTGCCCTCCAAATAAAGTCAAAGCTATTGAGACACCAGCAAGTCTCTCCGTTTCCTTTTGTTTTAAAGCAACCAGCCATTGCTTTGTTGCCAAGTTACTGAGGTTTAAATTTAGACACTAGTCCAATGTAATCTACAACATGATGACAGCAGCAGCAGCAGCAGATGACTTTTATATAGTGCTTTCTGTGGGCCAAGCACTAAGCTAAGCACTCTGTATACTGTATTATTGTCTCCGATAATACTCATGGCAAGAAGGAACTCTCAGTATTTCCACTTTACAGATGGAAAACTGGTCTCAGGGAAACTGTGTAACTTCCTAAAGGTTACCCAGCTAGAATAAGCAAAGTCTGGATTTGAACACTGCTCTGTATCTTAATCATTGTGTATGTGTGGGACTTCCCAATGTCTCCACCAAATGATTGACCTGCAGTGACAGGTTACTCACCACCCTAAGACATCCTGTTCCAGTGGGTGGCACTCTGCCTATTAGCTCTTGCTTTGGGCCGGGCTCGGTGGCTCAGCCTGTAATCCAGCACTTTGGGAGGCTGAGGTGAGTGAATTGCCTGAGCCTGCGGATTCGAGATCTGTCTGGGCAACTTGACGAGACCTCATCTCTACAATAAATCAGAAAAATTAGCCGGGCGTGATAGTGCATGCCTGCCTGTAGTTCCAGCTACTTGGAAGGCTGAGGCGGAAGGATCGCCAGAGCCCAGCAGGTCGAGGCTGTGGTGACCGGGAGCGTGCCACTGCACTCCAGTCTGGGCGACAGAGTGAGACTCCAACTCAAACAATAACAACAACAAAAACAAAAGCTCTTGCTTTGATTGAGCTGCAGTCTGCCTCCCTGGCCTAAGTCAGCCTGCTAGAGTTGGTCAGAACGTCTCTGCCTTCTGCCCAGTCCTTTCCTACAGGGACAGGGAGTTCGTCACTGAATCTCCTCCTCACTCCACCTGCTCAAAGCCTTCTGGGGCCCTCAGGGACCTGGTCAACCTCCTCTGAAATGCTCACCTTGTTACAATGGACTTACCCCATGGACCAGAAAGAGCTGTAGGGAATCAAATTTGTCCCTTAGTTAAGGGCTTTGGAGTCACCCAGGCCCAAGTTGCTTAACTTTCTTAAACCTCAGTTTCTGCATTCGTAATATGGGAATAACAATAGTACCTTCTTTTTTTTTGAATTGGAATCTCACTCTGTGGCCCAGACTGGAGTGCAGTGGCACGCTCCCGGCCACCGCAGCCTCGACCTGCTGGACCCCAGCGATCCTTCCGCTTCAGCCTTCCAAGTAGCTGGAACTACAGGCGCGCGCTACCACGCCCGGCTAATTTTTTGATTTATTGTAGAGATGGGATCTCGCCAAGTTGCCCAGGCGGGTCTCGAACCCGCAGGCTCAGGCAATCAACTCACCTCAGCCTCCCAAAGCGCGGGATTACGGGCTGAGCCACCGAGCCCGGCCAATAGCACCTTCTTCATAAGATTATGGTAAGAATTAAATTGACATGATTTGTGTAAAAGTACTTAAAATACTACCAGGCATATAGTAGACAATAAAACTGTGTTTGTTGCACTGTATGTTATTTTTTATTTGCCTAAGAACAAGCATTTTCATTTATTTTTTAAAAAATGAGGCATATCTTACAAGCAATAAAGTATACAAATATTTCTTCCCTCCTGCCCTTTCCCAATTAGTACCCCATTCTTAGATGTAGTCAATAATCTGATTTATAATACTATAGGCTATATTTGCCCCCTCCAGAGCTCCATATAGATGGAATCAAGCCGTTTGTATTTTTTTTGTTGTTGTTGTTGTTTGGTTTCTTTCACTCAGCATAATCATGTTGAGGCCATTCATATGGTAAAATGCATCAATTTTTTTTATTGCATTGTATCACATTTTTATTGCACCTTACCACATTTTGTTATCTGTTCACCTACTGATGAACATTGATTTTTTTTCCAGTCGGGGACTAATATGAATAAGGCTATTATGTACATTTGCATACAAGTCTTCATGTAAGCTTGAGTTTTAATTTTATTTGGGTATACACCTAGGAGTGAAATTACTGGATCATACAGTAACTCTATGTTTAACTTTATGAAAAACTCTCAAACTGTTTTCCAAAGTGGTTGTACCATTTTACATTTCCAGTGTATGATGGTTCCAGTTGCTACCCATTGTTGCCAATACTTGTTATCAGTCTTTTAAATAGGTCTTAATAGCCATTCTAGTGGATGTGTAGTAACAGGAATCTATTCAATGTCAATGTTAGGCTCAGGCCCGACATAGGCTTTGTATGTGACATTGATTAGACACAGTAGGTGCAAAAATTACTATAATGAGGACTCCTTCTATGTAATAACATTACCACACAAACTTCAGTACATAACAGTACTGTGAGGAAGGCACCTCAGAAAAAGTTATTCTAATTGTACAGATGAAGAAACTGAAGCTTGTTCACTCATTAAACAGTAAACATCCGTGATGTGACAGATATCAGGCTGTACTCTGGAAGACTGGTGAACCAGCCAGAAGCGTTTGCCTGCCATGATGAGGGTTCCAGGTCATTGGGAAGAATGGCTCCTGGGCAAACACTCATAACAGACAAAGATTCAAATGAGACAAGGCCGGGCTAAACTGGACCTCAGCCCTTTAACCCTGCTCTCTGTTGGGCTCATCCCAGTCCAGATTTGAGAAGTCCTTTCTATATAGGACTTATTTTTCAAGGAGAGATAATGATGCTTCTTATCAGAAAGCAGATAAGGAGCAGAGGGCTCTCCAGGGATGGCACATAGCAGTTAACCAGCAAGGGACATAGTGGTTGACATTATGGACACTTTGGCCATCCTCGTGTCACTCAGACCCATTTTTCCATCACTGGGGGTGAATGGACATCTTGGCTAAGCAGAAAAATCATCAATTGTAAAAGGAAGGAGCTACCCTAGGAATTTTCCACTGGGGAATCATATTTGAGGACATTCACTATCGCCTCTTTCCAAGGCCTCTTAGAATCACTGAATGTTTTCTTCTAATGGCTACCTCAAAGCAATTTTATGTGTTGTACAAGGCCTACACCTTAAGTCATATCTTCTTCAACTTCCCTTAAGTTGGGTGGCAATCTATACAGCAGTTTCCAAATGATATAGAAATGGTCACACAAATGGTTTGAAAGGGCAGAGTAGGATAACACGTCTCCCTTCACACATATACCACTTCCTCTGTTTATTCCTCTGAATAGTATGCTAGGGAATTGGGGGACACTTCCCAATGGGAAATTCCTGCCATTTTCCTAGGAGAAGTAAGGCATATGTTGTTTTTCTGAAAAACTGGTTCCTGGAGAGTTTTGCTTTTAAACAATTATGCATCCATGGCAGATTCGTTATTAGTCTACAATATACCACTTAGTGGCAAGCAATTTGTTGTTCTGCATCTAGCAGAAACCACAGCAGCCTTGGTAGACCCCTCCTACCATCTTTCAAAGGGTGACTAACAGGGATCATGCTATACGTAGGTGAGCATGGCCCTGAGGTTGAAATGGGACAGGGGATACTAATTTAAATTGAATTGATGACTTGAAGGCTGATCAAACACCCAGGAGATTATGTTGGAAGCATTATCAACCTGTGCCAGTCCACTGTTATGGGTTTCACTTGGGGGACCCCAACAATTGTAAACAACACTCACTTCCCAAGGGGACTGTATGAGTCTCTGCTTTTCTTTTTAAAAGTTGTTTTGACAGCCGGGTTCGGTGGCTCAGCCTGTAATCCTGCGCCTTTGGGAGGCTGAGGTGAGTTGGATTGCCTGAGCCCACGGGTTCGAGACCCACCTCGGCAGCGAGATCTCATCTCTACAATAAATCAAAAAATCAGCCGAGCGTGGTAGCGCGCGCCTGTAATTCCAGCTACTCGGAAGGCTGAGGTGGAAGGATCACCGGAGCCCAGCAGGTCGAGGCTGCGGTGGCCGGGAGCGGCCACTGCACTCCAGCCTGGGCAACAGAGTGAGACTCCAACAAAAAAGAAAAAAGGTTGTTTTGACTATTCTATGTGTATGCTTTTCTACATTAATTTTAGTATCAGATTACCTATTTTGAAAAAATATTTCTTTTGTGACTTTTGATTGGAATTGCATTGACTGTATAGAACAATTTAGGAAAATTAACATTTAACAATATTGGATCTTCAGATCTGGTAACAAAGTATATCTATTTATTTTTAGTCTTTCATGTTATCAGCACTATTGTGTAATTTTCAGTGTATAAGTGCTTCATTTTTTCCAAATTTATTCCTGAGTATTTCATACTTTTGAATCTATTGTAAATGATATTTTAAGATTTCAATTTATCTTTTCTTTATTGCTGGTATATAGATCTACAATCAATTCTTACATTCTGCAAATTTGCTCTATTAGTTTCCTATGACTGCTGTAAAAACTTATCGCAAACTTGGTAGCTTAAAACAATGTAAATTTATTATTTTACAATTCTGGCAGTCAGAAGTCCAAAATTAATCTCAGTAAGCTAAAATAAAGATGTAATCAGAGCTGTGTTCCTTCTGGTGGCTTTTGGAGCGATATTTCCTTTCCTTTTCTAGCTTCTAGAAGCTGTCCACCTTTCTTGACTCATGGTGCCATTTTCCATCTTAAAGCCAGCAGAATGACTTCTTCCAGTTTTTCTCTCTCTAAATATGTAACTTTTGCCTCCTTCTTATGATTATATTGGGCCTACCCAGATAATCTCCAATAATATATTCCCTTCTCAATATCCTTAGCTTAATTGTATCTGCTAAGTTTCTTTTGCAATGTGAGATACCATATTTACAAGTTCTGGGAATTAGAGCATGAATATCTTTGGGGGGCTGTTATTCTGACTTAACATTTATCAAAAACACTTATTAGTTTCAAATTTTCAAAAAGGATTTAATCACATTTTCTTATTTTATTATATATTTTTTTGAGTTGGAATCTCACTCCGTGACCCAGACTGGAGTGCAGTGGCACGCTCCCGGCCACCGCAGCCTCGACCTGCTGGGCTCCGGCGATCTTTCTGCCTCAGCCTTCCAAGTAGCCGGAATTACAGGCGCGTGCTACTACACCCGGCTAATTTTTTGATTTATTGTAGAGATGAGGTCTCGCCAAGTAGCCCAGGTAGGTCTCGAACCCGTGGGCTCAGGCAATCCACTCACCTCAGCCTCCCAAAGCGCGGGATTACAGGCTGAGCCACCGAGCCCGGCCACATTTTCTATGTAGATGATCATATTGTCTGCAAATAGTTTTTCTTTTTCTTTAAAAATTTTTTTTATTTTTAAAAATGTTTTATTTTAAAGATGTGGGGTACAGTTCAGGGTTAGGTATACAAATGTTCATTATGCAGGTACCCTTGCTGATGAGGTGAGCCCCCTCCCCCGGCAGCTTCCCATTACTGCCAATCCCTTTCTTTTTTTTTTTTTTTTCAGTTGGAGTCTCACTCGGTCACCCAGACTGGCGTGCAGTGACCGCTCCCGGCCACCACAGCCTCGACCTGCTGGGCTCCGGCGATCCTTCCTCCTCAGCTT
>NW_007232896.1:162549-177435 GCF_000164805.1 Carlito syrichta
GGCTCAGGCAATCCACTCACCTCAGCCTCCCAAAGGCGCGGGATTACAGGCTGAGCCCGTGTGCCCGGCTGCCAATCCCTTTCTTATAGTAGTACAATAACTGTTCAAGGTCTGCTTATGAGTGAGAACATGTGATACTCAGTTCTTTGTTTCTGCCATGGATCACTCAGTATTATAGACTCTAAGTCCATCCAAGTTGCTGCAAAGTTCATAATTTTGTCCTTCTTTATGGCTGTGTAATATTCCATCGTGTGTATGTGCCACATTTTAAAAAATCCAGTCCTCTTTCAATAGGCAGCACAGTTGGTTCCATGTTTTGTTATTGTGAATAATACTGCAATAAACATGCGTGTGTAGGTATCTTTTTCACAGAATGATTTGAGTTCCTCCGGGTATATTCCCAGTAGGAGGATTTTGAGGTCATATGGAAGGTCCATTTTTAGATCTTTTAGGAATCGCCACACTGTTTTCCACAGGGGTCGTACTAGTTTACACTCTCACCAACAGTGTAAAAGTGTTCCCTTTTCCCTGCATCTTCTCCAGCATCTGTTGTTTTTTGTTATTGATGATGGTCATCCTGACTGGAGTTAGGTGGTATCCCAGTGTGGTTTTAATTTGCATTTCTTTGGCGACTAGTGAGGCTGAGCATTTTTTCACGTATCTGTTGGCTGCTCGTATGTCTTCTTTTGAGAAATGTCTATTCATATTTTTTGCCCACTTTGTAATGGGGCTGTTTGATTTTTTAATTTTTGGCACGTTTGCATTCTTTGTAGATTTTAGATGTTAGGCCTTTGTCAGATATACAGTTGGCAAATGTTTTTTTCTATATGATTTTATCTTCCTTCCTTCCTTCCTTCTTCCCTCCCTCCCTCCCTTATTTGCCTTTTTCTTTTCGTTTTATTGCACTCACTAGACTCTCTAGTGCAATGTTAAATAGAAGTGATTAAAGTGAACTTTTTAACTTGTCCAAGATCTTAGAGTAAGATCATTCATTTCTTCTTCATAATATACTATGGTTCCTTATAAGTTTCCTTTATCAGATTGTGAAATTTCTCTTTTATTTCTGATTTGTGTAGAGATTTCATCAGTAATTGATGTTGGGTGCTATTAAATGCTTCTTACTTTTCTGCTGAGATCATCATATGGGTCTTTGTTAGGTTTGTTAATATTATGTATTCCATTGGTTGATTTTCAAACATTAACACAGACTTGCACTCCTAGGATAAAATTCACTTGCACGTGATGTAGTGTCCTTTTTACGTGCAACTGTATTTAATTTGTTAAAATTTTGTTTAAAATGTTTTTTAAAAGCTATATACTTGAAGATATTGTTCTGTTTCTTTTTTTATAATGTCTTTTTCGGCTTTTGGTATTAAGATAATGTTGCTCTCATAAATTGAGATGGGAAGTATTTTCTCCTCTTCATTTTTTAAAAGAGTTTATATAGAATTGATTTTTTTCCTGTTTGGTATAATTTAGCAGTAAAGCTATCTGGACCATCAGTTTTCTTTCAGGGAAGATTATCAACACAAATTCAGTTTATTTAGTATATATGAGACAGGACACTCAAAAATCTGGAATTATCTTTCGGAGGGTGGGCCCCTCGTAGATAGGCTTCTCCTGCTAGGTAAGTGTTCTAGAAACCTGTCAGTATCAGTGTACCAGCTAGTGTTGTTGTGAAATGCTGCATTCGGATTCAGTGAAGTTTTTTTTGGCAAACAGGTGACTGGCTCTTTGGCTATGACAACTCTCTCGCCCACACCACACTGAGTGTTCAGCAGTTTTTGACCAAAAATGACATGACCCCAGTGTCCTACACTCCCTATTCACTCGATCTCACCCCAAGAGACTTTTGTTTCCTTGAACGAAAAAAGTCCTCAAAGGAAAATGTTCTGCCAATGTGGAAGAGATGAAACAAAAAGCGGCAGAAACATTAAAAGGCATCAAAATTGATGAGTTCAACATCTGTTTTGAGCAGTGAAAAAAGCATCTCGATAGGTGTATTGTATCAAACGAAGAGTGCTTTGAAGGTGATTGAAGTTTAAACATGTAAGAATAAATGCATTCTGGTTTGGGGGCGTTCTCTCTTGTATGGGACTATTCAGGTTTTCCATACCTTTGTGAGTAAACTTTGATATCTTACGTCTTTCAAAGAATTAGTTCATTTAATCTAGGTTGTCAACGCTGCTATAAACATTCATGTACAAGTTTTTGTGTGAGCATCTATTTTTGTTTTTCTTTGATATATGCCTAGTAGTAAAATTGCTGAGTGATAACTCTAGGTTTAATTATTTGAGGAAGTGCCAGACTGTTTTCCAAAGTAGATATCTCATTTTCCATTTTCATCAGCAGTATATGAAAGTTCCAATTTCTCTGAATCCTCCCTCACCAACACTTGTTATTACCTGACATTTTTTATTTTAACCATTGTTGTTAGCATGAAATATTATCTCACTGTATTTTTTATTTTATTTTCTTTTCATGTCCTTATTGAAAATTTATATGGCTTCCTTAGAGAAGCCATATATTGTTTCCCCATTTGAATTGGGTTATTTGTTTTTATTCCTGAGTTATGAGATTTTTATATATTCTAGATACAGATTCCTTTGATATTATTTGCAAATATTTTATCCCATTCTGTAAATTGTGTTTCCCCCTTTTTTGTTTTGCTTTGTTTCTTATTTATTTTAGAGTTGTGAGGTACAATTGAGGGTTTGCTGCATTAAGTGGTCTACGTGCAGGTGAAGTTTGGGCTTTCATCTGACCCTCTCTGGCCTCGGTAGTAGACCAGGTACCCTTTGTGTTGCCATGTGCCCCCTCCCTCTTCCCTCCCTCCCTTAGCAGTGCCCAGCATCTGCCAATCCCACTCTTGTGCTAGTGTGACTAGTGTTCAGAAACTGCTTATGAGTGAGAACATGCAGTATTCAGTTCTTTGTTTCTGTGATAGTTCACTTAGTATGCTGGTATCCAGCTGCATCCAAGTAGCTACAGAGGCTGTGATCTTGTTCTTCTTTATGGATGCATAGTATTCCTTCATTTATATACATATTGCATTTTCTTTATCCAGTCCACTTTGGATGGGCATCTGGGTTGGTCTCATATTTTTAGTATTGTAAATTGTGCAGCACATGCAGGTTTTTTTGGTAGAGTGATTTATGCTCCTCGGGTATATTACCAGTAGAGAAATTGCTGGATTGTATGGAAGATCAATTGTTAGTTCTTTTAGGAATCGTCACACTACTTTCTATAGAGGTTGAACTAGCTTACATTCCCACCAACAGTGTGGATGTGTTCCCTTTTCTCTGCAGGAGCACTGGCACCTATTTTTTTTGACTGGTGTGAGGTGGTATCTTATTGTAGTTTTGATTTGCATTTCTCTGATGTTTAGTGAGGTTGAGCATTTTTCGTGTGTCTATTGGCTGCTTCTATGTCATTTTTTGAGACGTTTCTGTTAATGTCATTTGCTTACTTTTTAATAGGGTTTTTTTTCCCCTTTCTCTTTGTTTGAGTTCCTTATAAATCCTGAATGTTAGGCCTTTGTCAGGTTCATAAAGTGCAAATATTTTTTCCCATCCTGTGGGTTGTCTCTTTACTCTCTTTATGGCTTCTTTCACTGTACAAAAGCTTTTCAGTTTGATGAGGTTCCACCTGTCTATCTTAGCTTTTGTAGCATTCGCTTTTGGGGACTTGGTCATGAATTCATTGCCCAGAAGGGTATTTCCTATGTTTTCTTCTAGGATTCTTATAGCTTGGGGTTCTACATTTAGGTCCTTGATCCATTTTGAGTTGATTTTTGTATATGGTGATAGGTAGGCATCCAGTTTCATTCTTCGGCATGTGGTTAGCCAGTTTTCCCAGCACCATTTGCTAAATATGGTCTCCTTTCTCCAGTGATTGTTATTGGTGTCTTCGTTGAAGATGAGTTGGTTGAGGGACCGTGTTTTTACTTCCAAAATCTCTATTCTGTTCCGTTGGTCTATGTATCCATTCCTTTACCAATACAATGACGTCTTGGTTACTATAGCTTTGTAATAAAGTCTAAAGTCTGGAAGTATGATACCTTCCACTTTGTTCCTTTTGCTGAGAATTGTTTTGGCTATTTGGGCTCTTTTTTGTTTCCATATGAATTTCTGTATTGTCATTTCCAGGTCTGTGAAAAATAATGTTGGCAATTTGATGGGTATTATATTGAATCCGCAGATTGCCTTCGGTAGGAGGAACATCTTGAGGATATTGATTTTTCTAATCCACGAGCATGGAAAGTTTTCCCATTTGTTTGTGTCATCTTTGATTTCTTTGAGCAACGTTTTGTAGTTCTCATTTTAAAGGTCTTTCACTTCTCTTGTTAGGTGAATACCAAGGTGTTTCATTTTTTGTGGCTATTGTGAATGGTATTGTGTGTGTGTGTGTGTGTGTGTGTGTGTGTGTGTGTGTGTGTGTGTGTGTGTTTCTTGGGTTCTCCTTGTTGATGGTGTATAAAAATGCAACTGTTTTTTGCACACTGATTTTGTAACCCAAGACCTTGTCAAAGTCATTTAGCAGTTCAAGGGGGTTTTTGACAAACTCCCTAGGGTTTTCTATGTATAGAATCATATCGTTTGAAAAGAGGGATAACTTAACTTCCTCTTTTCCTATTAGGATATCTCTGATTTCCTTCTCTTGCCTGATTGCTCTGACTAGAACTTCCAGTACTATGTTGAAAAGGGGGGTGAGAGTAGGCACCCTTTACTTGTTCCCATTCTTAGAGATAATGCTTCCAACTTCTGCCCTTTAAGCAAAATGTTGACTGCAGGTTCGTCATAGATGGCTCTTATTGTTTTGAGGAATGTTCCTTGAATGCCTAGGTGTTCAAGGGTTTTTACCAAAAAGGGATGCTGGATTTTATCAAATGCTTTTTCTGCATCTATTGAGATAACCATGTGGTATGTTTTTACATCTGTTAATGTGCTGAATTACATTTATGGTCTTGCAAATGTTGAACCAGTGCTGCATCCCAGGAATGAAGCCCACCTGGCCGTGGTGGATGATCCTTGAGATGTGTTGTTGGATATGATTTGCTAGAATCTTTTTTGCTAGAATCTTATTGATAATTTTTGCATTATGTTCATCAGGGAAACTGGCCTGTAATTATCTTTCCTTGTTGGGTCTTTGCCAGTTTTGAGTATCAGGATAATGTTAGCTTCATTAAATGAGTTGGGGAAAGTTCCACTGTTCTTGGTTGCCTGGAATACTTTCAATAAGATTGAAAGCTCTTCCTGGTATGTCTTGTAGTATTCAGCCAGGAAGCTATACGGTCCAGGCCTATTTTTGGTAGGGAGGTTTCTTACGACTGAGTCAATTTCCTGGATTTTTTTTTTTTTTTAGTGAGAAAGCAGGATTTATTGAGAGGACAGAAAAGCTCCCACAGTGAGAGGGAACCCAAAGTGGTTGCCCTCCTGGATTGTTATCGGTCTATTTAGAGTTTCAATTTCTTCTTGTTTCAATTTTGGGAGGTTGTGTGATGCCAGAAAATCCTCCATTTCCTTTAGATTTTCTAGCTTATTTCTAGTTTATTCATAGGAATCTCTGATCATCTTTCAAATTTGTTCAGGGTCAGTTGTGACATTGCCTTTTTTGTTTCTAATTGCGTTTATTTGGACTTTATCTGTCCTTTTTAAAGTCAGTCTTGCCAGAGGTCTGTCAATCTTATTTATCCATTCAAAGAACCAACTTTTGGTCTTATCGATCCTTTCTATGATATTTTTGTCTTCTATATCCTGCAATTGTGATTTTTATCTTAGTAATCTAGATTTTTTTTTGCTGAAATTAGGATTTAGATAATCTTACCTTTCCAGTCTCCTTAGGTGTGACATTAGGCTATTTACTTGTGATCTTTGTGTTTTCTTTATGTGTTTGCAATGCTATGCATTTTCCTCTTCACACCGTTTTAATAGCATCCCAAATATTCTGATAAGATGTGTCATTGTGTTATTTTGTTTCCAAGAATCTTTGTATCTCTGTCTTGATTTATATGTTGACCCAGAAGTAGTTCAGCAGCATGTTGTTTAGTTTCCATGTCTTTTGTGTTTGGGGGAGATCTTATTGGTGGCAACATTTACTTTTATTCCACAGTGATCTGAGAAGATGCATGGTATTATTTTCATCTTTTGGAATTTGTTCACATCTGACTTATGTCTGAGAATGTGATTGATCTTAGAGTATGTTCCATGCACTGATGAGCAGAATGCATACTTTGTAGTTGTTGGATGGAATGTTCTGGAAATGCCTGTTAAATCCATTGTGTTAAGTTTCCCAATCTCCTTGTTGGCTTTTTGCCTCATTTATCTGTCTAGGGCTGTTAGGGGAGTATTTAGGTCTCCAACTATGATTGTGTGAGTGTCAATATCCTCCCTTCATTTACTTAGCAGTTGTTTTATAAAACCTGATGGTCCTCTGTTGGGTACATATATGTTCAAGATGGACATTTCTTGCTGGCGGATTGAGTCTTTTACCATTGTATAGTGTCCTTCTGTGTTTCTTTTAATTTTTGATGGTTTGAAGTCTGCTTTGTCTGATATCAGAACAGCTACCCTTGTTCTTTTCTGCTTTCCATTTGTCTGACAGGTCATTTTCCAGCCTTTAACTTTGAGCCTGTGGGTGTCCTTTGCAGTGAGATGAGTTTCCCGGAGGCAATAGAATGCTGTATCATGCTTCTTTATCCAGTTTGTCACCCTATGCTTTTTCAGTGGTGCATTCAGTCCATTCATGTCCAAATGAATTATTGCAATGTGGGAGTTTATCTCTCCCATAAGGCTCTTAGGGGTTTGCTTTTCTTTCTTTTTACTTTTGTATTTATATGTGTGTGTATTTTCATTTTTGTGAAAGCGCTGTATGTTCTGCTAACTCTTTGCTTGCCTGCACTTTTGTGATGGGTATGACTGCTTTTTTGGTTCTGTGTTCAACATTTTTTTAAGCATCTCTGGAGGCAGCATATTCTCTTAGGTATTGGATGTCTGGGAAGGATTTTAGTTCTCTGTCACTGATGAAGCTTAGCTTGGTGGGATGGGGCATTCTTGGCTGGAATTATTTATCTTTAAGAACTTTAAAAATGGGACTCCAGTCCCTCTTGGTTCATAGTATTTCTGCAGGTAAGTCTGGAGCAATTCTGATGTGTCTTCCCCAGTAGGTGGTCTGGCCTTTTTTTCTTGAGACCTCTAGGATTTTTTCTTTCGTGCGTACTTTGTGGTGGCAAATTACTATGTGTCTTGGGGAAGGTCTTTTCATGTGATACCTTGTGGGGGTTCTCTGAATCTCTTGCACTTCAATGGTTGCCTCTCTAGTGAGATGTGAGTAGTTTTATTGAATGAGCTCATGGAATGCTTGTTCCATGGTGTTCTCAGTTTCCCTTCCTGCTTCAGGTATAATAATTAAGCATATATTTGACTTCTTGTCACGGTCCCATATGCCTCAGAGGCTTTGTTCTTTCTTTCTGAGACTCTTTTCTATGTTTTTGACAGACTGGGTTAGCTCCATATTTTGGTCTTCAAGTTCTGAAATTCTTTCCTCTGCCTGATTGATTTTCTGTGCTTGTTGCTACGTTTTTAAATTCAAGAATGAAGTTCTTCATTTCCATTATTTCAGAATGGACCTTTCTGAAATCGAACATCTCCGCTTTTACTTTCTGTGTGACTTTGGTGAGTTTCACTTCTAGTTTCTTGTGGTTCTCTTTATTCATTTTAGCCATCCAATCTCTGAGTTCTGTGACTATTATCTGTAAATTGGGCAGGTCATTCTGGAGAAGCTTCCATTGTTTGTGCTTTGATAGCTGTTCTTTTAGGACTATGGGGATTCTCTATTTTTTTTGTTAATTCTTCCTCATTTGTGAAAAGCCACTTTTTCCTCTCTATCTTTCCTTTTTGGTTTTGTTGCTCTAAAGCTAGTCAATGTCCTTCTGTTCTAGAGCCCTTTCTGTTGCTCCATATGGATCACTCAGTGAGGGAGAGAAGGGCACTCACTTCTGATCTATTCTCTACCTTGTGAAAGGCCTCTTTGCTGAAGATTTTTACCCCACAGTTAGTCCAGTTGGGTAGGTTTTCAGACCTCACTGCAAGTACTCTGCAGGGAATAGGTGGGGGTATAAGCCCCCTGTCCGTTGTTTGAGTTCCACAAGCCTTCCCACCAAAAAAGTGTTCATGTATCTTTTGTATTGTACCGTCTCCATGCTCAGGACTTGAAAGAGAGCAAGTTCCCTACCACAGGGAACTGACAGGTGATCCTTCCTGATCTAGGTTAGGGGTTGCCTGCTAGATGCGGTGGTGAGCACCAGTCAAGTGTAATCTGCAGGTGAGCTTTCCCAGTCTGGGATCCAGCTGCCAGGCTCTGCTGGTGGAATGCATGCTCTTGGGAGCTCTCCAAGCATGGGCATACTTTCTGTTCCACTTGGGTTCCAGTTGTCCACAGCTGTGCCCTCACCTGGACTCTTGCTGGTAGGAACAATTACTTGCATAAGGCTGGGAGGGCGTGAACCAACCCAGAGCATGTCAGGATGGCTCACCTTCTCTCATACACAGGGCAGAGCTTCAGTTCCTATGCAAGTCTGGGGCATGGTAGGGCACTAAGTTTCCAGAGTCTGTTATCACTTTATGGCCTCTATGTGTTCAAAGAGACCTTTGCTGGGTGCAGGATGCTTCACTCATCCAAAACTTTTCAAAATGTCTGCTTCTATCAGTGACTGGGTCCCTACTATTTGCCTCATTGGCAAGAAATTCTCCAGTCTGCTGCTCCATGGTGGTCATCCTGGATCCCGTCTGAAAACTTTTTTAAACATCTCTTAGAGGGCTGACCTAGAGGCAGCATATTTTCTTAGGGATTGGATGTCTTGGAAGAATATTAATTATCCTTCATTGATGAAGCTTAACTTGGTGGGATAGGAAAGTCTTGACTGGAATTACTTTTCTTTGAAAACATTAAAGATGGGACTCTAGTCCCTTCTGACTTGTATGGTTTTTGCTGAGGAGTCTGGTGCAATTCTGATGGGTATTCCCTGGTAAGTGGTCTGACCTGTCTCTCTGGTTGCCTTTAAGACTTTTTCTTTCATGTTTACTTTGTGGAGGTGGATTAACATATGTCTTGGGGATGGTCTTCTCATCTTGTGCTTGGATGGTCAACTCTCTAGTGAGATATGAGAAAGTTTCTTGGATGACCTTATTGAAGGCTTGGTCCAGGGTGTTCTCAGTTACCCTTTATGTTTTGGGTTTTGCAGTCAAATGAATATTTGGCTTGTTTACATAGTCCCACACCTCTCATAGGCCCTGCTCATTTTTTTTGAGCCTCTTCTCCTTGTTTTAGTCTGCCTGGATTATTTCAATAATTTGGTCCTCAAGCTCTGAGATTCTTTCCTCTGCCTGATTTATGTTGCCTTCTAAGCCTGTTATTATGCTTTGAAACATCAGAAGGAAGTTCTTCATTTTTCTCCATTGCCAACTCAGTCTTTACTTCTCACATGGTTTGGGTGATCTTTGCTTCTAACTACTAATTATTTTTCTTAACCTTTTAACCAACCAACATATTTTTTCTGTGTCTGTCCTCAGGGACAGGTTGTTCTGGGTGACTTCCATTGTTTGGGGATTGATAGCTGGGTTTTTTTTAGGTGATGTCTTTTTATTTATTTTTATCATTTAATTTTAATTTTAATTTTTTTTGAGTTGGAGTCTCACTCTGTCTCCCAGACTGGAGTGCAGTGGCATGCTCCCTGCGGGTGCAGCCTCAACCTACTGGGCTCCAGTGATCCTTCCACCTCAGCATTCCAAGTGGCTAGAACTACAGGGGCGCGCTACCATGCCCGGCTAATTTTTGTTTTATTGTAGAGATGAGGTCTCACCAAGTTGCCCTGGCGGGTTTCAAATCCGCGGGCTCCGGTAATCCACTTGCCTCAGCCTCCAAAAGTGCTGGGATTACAGGCTGAGCCACCAAGCCCAGCAGTGATGTCTTTTTAAGGCTTTGAGGATTGCCGGTGTTTTTCTGCTGATTCTTCTTCATCTATGAAAAATAACTCTTTCCGTCTTTATTGGTATTCTTTAGTTTTGTTGTTTCGTAGCTAGATAAGATCTTGCAGTCTTAGGACCTTTCCATTATTCAATATAGATCACTAAGGCGGGGGGCTGGGTGGGGAGAAGTATTCACGTCTGCTCCATCACTCTTGCTGGGCAGACTTACACACTCAAAAGTGACTTTCTGCTGCAGAGTTCTCCCCCGTGGTCACACTGGTAAGGCTGCTTTTGGACCCCCATTGCAAGCACTATGCGGGGACCAGGTAGAGGAAATGGGCCCCCTGGCTGCTTTTTGACATTGGTAGTCCAGAAACATTTATGTGGGGAAGCACTGTGGGTGTCTTTTGTGTTTCTCCCTTCTCCGTTCAAGTCTACACTCAGGACTTGAAAAACAGCAAATTTCCTAGCACGGAGGAACTTGCAGTGTGTGCATATGAGGCTGGCAGGAAAACCTTCTTGACCTGGAGGGGGAGGTTGGCCACCATATGCTGGTCATGGACACCAAGTAAGTATGACTGGGAGGCGAACTTTCCTGGCCTAGGGGCTTCACTGGCAGGAAGCGTGAACTTAGGAACTGATTGGTAGCTCTGGGCATGGATGCATTCCTTGCTTGCAGGGGCTCTAGCTATCCACCACCGTGCCCTGATCAGGTCTCCTACCATGTGAGACCAATGGTCTGTACATGGCTGGAAGGAGGGGAACTGATCCAGATTGTGTCAGGAGTACTCACTCCCTCAAGCACACAGGACACACTGAAGTTCTTATGCAAGCCTGGCATATATGGTGGCGATGAGGCACCCTGGCTCCATGTCAGCTGTGCAGGCACACTCCTTCTTGGTCCCTACGCATTCAAAGAGTCCTTTGTAGGGTGCAGGGTGCTTCATCCATGCAAAGCTGTTCAAGGTGCCTGCATTTATCATCAGCTGTGTCTGTACTCACCGTTTGGCTAAGAGAGAGAGGTGCAGGTCAGCTATTCCCCAATAGCCTTGTCTTGAACCCCTGTCTTTTCGCTGTTTTGACGGTTTCCTTTGAAGCATACAAATTTTAAATTTTAAAATGTTATTTTTAACTGACACATCACAATTGCACATATGTATGGGGTATGGTGTGATGATTTGATCACTTTACATTGTATAAAAATATTTTTTATTTTTATTTTTATTCATTTTTTTTTTTAGTTGGAGTCTCACTCAGTCGCCCAGACTGGAGTGCAGTGGCCGCTCCCGCCACCACAGCCTCGACCTGCTGGGCCCCGGCGATCCTTCCGCCTCAGCCTTCCAAGTAGCCAGAATTACAGGCGCATGCTACCACGCCCGACTAACTTTTTTGATTTGTTGTAGAGATGAGGTCTCGCCAAGTTGCCCAGGCAGGTCTCGAACGCGTGGGCTCAGGCAATCCACTCACCTCAGCCTCCCAAAGCGCGGGATTACAGGCTGAGCCACCGAGCCCGGCTAGATTTTTTAATTTTTATGAGGTCCAAATTATATATTTTTTCAGTTGTTTCTCATGCTTTTAATGTCATCTCTAAGAATTCTTTGCTAGATTTAATATGTTGCTGGACTTGATTAGCTAGTATTTTGTTGAGTTTGTATGTTTATATTCATAAGAGATCTTGATCTGTAGTTTTTGTTTTTGTTTTTTTCTTATGATGTCATTGGCTTGGGCTTCAGAGCAATAATGGTTTCATAAATATAAGTTGGGAAGTATTCCCTCTTCTTGTATTTTGTGGAAGAGGTTGTGAATAATTAATATCAATACTTCCTGTCTGGGGACGGGGAGACACCCCTTATCAACAAGGGTGCCTGAATGATGCATATTTGTATACTTAACCCTTAACTGTACCCCACAATTTTAAAATAAAAATATGTTAGAAAAATATATCAATATTTCCTTACATGCTTTATAGAAGTCACCAGTGAAGCTATCTGTGTTTGGGTTTTCTTTATGTGCAGTTTTTTTTTTAATTACCAATTTAATTTTTTTACTTGTTATATATCTATTTAGATTTTCTTTTTCTTCATGAGTCAATTTTGGTAGTATGTTTCTTTCTAGATATTAGTCCATTTCATGTACCTTATCTATTTTTGTAAAGTCAGTAGTAATGTCTCCACTTTCATTTCCATTTCTAACAACTTGAGTATTGTTTTCATTCATGAATCTCAGTAAAGATTTGTCAAATTTGTTGGTATTTTTAAAAAAATGACAGGTTAGGTTATTGATTTGTGTCTCATTGATTTCTGTTCTGCTATTTATTATTTTATTTATTCTGCTTATGTTGGATTTCATTTGTTCTACTTTTATATTTTCTCCAGGTCAAAGCTGAGGTGAATAATTTCAAGTCTTTCTTCTTTCCTAATTTGAACATTTAATGCTATAAATTGTGCCCTGTGTTTCCTGTATTGGTGACATCCCACAATTTTGATATGTCTTGTTTTCAGTTTCTTTTTTTTTTTTTAACTTTAAGAATTTTTTTTTTATTTTAAAATTGTGGGGTACATTTCAGGGTTAGGTATACAAATATTCACTGTGCAGGTACCCTTGTTGATGAGGTGTGCCCCCGCCTTCCCCAGGCAGATTTCTACTACTGTCAATCCCACCTCCCTGCCACCCTCCCTCCCCTCCGCAGTTTCCCGCTTCAGTTTATCCTTTTCTTTTTTCTTTTTTTTTTGAGTTGGAGTCTCACTCTGTCGCCCAGACTGGAGTGCAGTGGCCGCTCCCGGCCACCGCAGCCTCGCCTGCTGTGCTCCGGCGATCTTTCTGCCTCAGTCTTCCGAGTAGCTGGAACTACAGGCATGTGCTACCACGCCCGGCTGATTTTTTGATTTATTGTAGAGATGAGGTCTCGCCTGCCCAGCGGGTCTCGAAACCCGCGGGCTCAGGCAATCCACTCATCTCAGCCTCCCAAAGGTGCAGGATTACAGGCTGAGCCACCGAGCCCGGCTGCAGCACAGTTTTAAGACCAAGTTTATTTGAAAGAAGGAGAGCGAGAGCCACACACAGAGAGAGATACAACGATACAGGTATATGCATCTTAAGAAAAAGATGGCGACTTCGTCATGAACAAGAAACTTGATATAACCTGTGCAATGATTATTAGGCTAAACAGGAGTTAAAGGGTGGGCTGCAGGGATATGATTTCAGTTTGGTTTACCAACTCTACAGTTTTGATTAGATAAGTAGGGGGATTTTTCTTAAACATGCATTTGTTCTCCACAGGGAAATCGATAGGCTTGTCAGTATATGTGTGCAGAGGACAGATGTGGACAAGTGTGAGATGAGATCTCCAAAGACCCCACGTGGCATACTCATGCAGCTCACCCTCCAGAAAGCCTCAGGTTCTCAAGGTCAAAATACAAATTGATATCTTCTTGTGTCTGCCATTAGGAGATCTGATGTCTAAGAAATACACTCTGACATTCTTTAGACAGAACCTACACAGGGTAATGTGTTTTCCATAATTTTATTCTATAAGGGGGAGAAAAATTATTTTATTGGAGGTTGCTTTCTCCCAATCTTCCGTGTTATGCAAAAGGATACAATTAATATTCAGAAGAATACTATGAAGATGCTGCAGCCAGGAAGGGGCATAGAGGAAAGGATGAAATTTGCTTTACCACTGGGAACCTTGTAAGGTCACAGCCCAGAGGAAGAGAATGTCTAAATATCTTGAATTCAATAGAAATTATATGTATCACTTCTTTGCCCCCCCCCCCACTTTACAGCCTCATCAGTATAACTAATCTGGATTGAAAGATATTGTGTCCAATACATGAACTTTATCTGACTAGGAGAACTTAGGGAACCCAAAGAAAATGAAATAGAAAATATCAAGAACACTAGAGCACTCTGAGGACCCTGACACTAATAAATTCATTGGCCTCACATTCATTTATCATGGAGCATCTGCAGAGTTCATATATAAGAACTGGTAAGCTCAATGTGCATGCACTTCCCAGTCACCACTTGTATCATATGTTATTTAGGTCTGTTTTCAGAAGTTAATCACATACCCAAGGTCTAGTGTCAGTGGGAGGAGTGCACTTCTAATGAACTAAACACTAGGAAGAAGAGAAAATTAATACGGACATTAGAAACTACAGGATTAAACAAATGGCATATTTAAAAATAAGTTACAAGGAATATTGGAACATACCTGAAGGTCAATTAAAATATAAGTTCAACATATCAAAACTTTGAGATTCCATGAAAAATATGAGATTCCCACTGCTAAAAAGAAAATTTATGCTCCTAAAAATATACATTGGGAGATGGGAACAAGATGGCAATGGCATAGGTGAACTTGTGAGATTTTCCGAATGTAAGTTCTCAAAAAGACTCTTACTGCTCTTCCCCCATCACCCAGCCTACCACCAGACGCACTGCTGCGAGGTTTGGGGACCTTTGGTCTCACACAGGGCCAGATATTGTGGCCCCCTGCTGCTGCTCTTCCACTGCGTGCATGGGATTCTCGGGTCCCAGCCCTCTCTCAGCTCCCTCCCTGCCTAAATCGTCTCCAGCCCTGCACCCAGCACCAAGCCGCTAGTCACTCAGGAAGGCTCTGGGTGCCCACCCCTCAGATACACCCGTCCCATTCCTGGATGAAGTACTCTGTGGGGGGGCCCAGGGCCATTCTCTCCACTCACCACTTGCCCTTTGGAGCTTTGCAGCTCTGGAACTCCGGGCCCATTCTGTCTGAGGCACTCATCATGAGACCACAAGTTGGGGGACCCAGAGAAGTGGAGAAAAACAGATCAGCATAAAGTGCCTCGCCATTCTCCAGGCAGAGACTTCCATTGCCCTGCCCACCTATCAACAAACTTTACCTCAGTTCCTAAGGCAACAGTGTGAAACAGGAGAC
>NW_007232896.1:177690-184478 GCF_000164805.1 Carlito syrichta
CTCTTTAGGGAATCTTTCTTATGTGTCTTTCTTCACTTCTTCCCGGCCTTGTGTCTCTTTTTCACCTGATAGTTGGTATGTATATCTGTTTTCCCTCTCGCTCCTCTCTCCTTCTAACTCCCTATTGACCCTCTCTTCCTCCATTATTTTCCTCAGTTATGCCCCCCTCTTTAATTTAGGGACCAAGACTACATACTGCTGAATGGACAGATTGTAAGGCAGAGGGAAATAGGTTCTGATGTGCTCAAACACCTGTTCGCAGATGCTAGAATCAGCATTCTGAATAACAGCTTCCCTCTCAATTAAACCTAAAAACTGCAAAAAGTACAGATTGCAGTGTATGCTCCAACCTGAAAAGTGAACAAAGCCAGAAGACCCAATAAGGAAGAACAGGATATTGCAGAAGAGAGATAAAAGCAACCCCACCGCCCCTCAAAACAGAATTAAAGAAGGGGAGGAAAACAGGGAGAGAGAAAAAAATCTACACAAATGAAGAAAACCCAAAAGATGAGTATAGGTCTCTCCCAGACCCCTGGGAGGGCAGACACTGAGAAACTGACGTCAGAATGCAAACAATGAAGAGCCCCCAGAATGAAAGGTCTCAAACTACAAACGTAGATATAAAGACAATAATGGAGAGATTAAAAAGAATTGAGGACACACAAGAAGAAACTAGGAAGGAGCTGATATCTGAGATAACAGTAATAAAGAATACTGTGAATGAAATAAATAACAAAATGATAAGCATGGGAAGCAGAATTCCCCAAACAGAAGAAAGAATCTCAGAGCTTGAGGATCAAAATATAGAAATAATCCAAACTCTTAAAAACACAGAAAATAAGCTCAAAAAGACAGAACGAAACCTTCAAGAGATGAAAAGTTGTCTCAAGAGGCCTAACCTAAGAGTAATTGGAATTCCTGAGGCAGAAAGAGAGACAAAGACCACACTGGAACAAACTTTGCATGAGATCATTCAAGAAAACTTCCCTTATCTAATCAGTGATGCAAAAATTCAAACACAAGAGATTCAGAGAACCCCTGCAAGACAACAACTGAGAATATCAACTCTTAGACACATAATAATTTGCCTAAACAAAGTAGGCAGAAAAGAAAAAATCCTAAAGGCAGCAAGATAAAAAGGTCAGATTACCTACCATGGAAGACCAATCATAATAGCAGCAGATATATCTACAGAAACCCTGCAGGTTAGGAGAGCTTGGAGCCCTATTTTCAAAGTACTAAAATATAAGCCATTTCAACCAAGAATAACCTACCCGGCCAAGCTAAGTTTCATCAGTGAGGAAGAATTAAAATCTTTCCCAGATATCCAATCCCTAAGAACTTATGCTGGCACCAAACCATCTCTACATGAAACACTTAAGAAAGTACTAAACACAGAAGAAAAGGAAAAAAGAACAACTTTCTTCACAAGACTACAGGGAAAAGAATAAAATATACACGAACCACCCCAAAACCAAAAGAAAGACCAAAAAAAAAACCCAGTGGAAAAAACCAACTGTATAAGAACTCTGTGATAGGGATGAACTCTTACATTTCAATAATTAGCCTGAATGTCAATGGACTAAACGCACCACTGAAAAGACATAGAATGGGAAAATGGATAAAATATCAGCAGGCAACAATATACTGCCTTCAAGAGACCCATCTCACTAGAAAGGACATACACAGACTCAAAGTAAGAGGATGGAAATAAAATATTCAGGTGAATGGAACACAAAAGAAAGGAAGAGTCACGATACTAAGTTCAGACAAGATACCATTTAAACTATCAAAAATTTAAAAAGATACAGAGGGCTACTATGTAATGATAAAAGGTTCATTCCATCAACAAGAAATATCTATCTTAAACATATATGCACCCAACATAGGTGCACCAACATTCATAAAGCAACTTCTAGTAAAACTAAAGAAAGATAATGGCTCTAACACCATCATAACTGGGGACTTTAATACCCCACTCACAACCCTAGACAGATCATCAGGACAAAAAATCAGAAAGGAGATCTGGAACCTCAATGACTCTGGACCAAATCGACTTAATTGATACCTACAGAACACTCCATTCAAAGACCATAGAATACACATTCTACTCATCACCGCATGTAACATATTCTAAAATCGATGTCATAATTGGTCATAAATCAAGCATAAGTAAATTTAAAAGAACTGAAATTCTACCAAGCACCTTTTCGGACCACAGTGGAATAAATATAAACATTGACACCAACAAGATCCCCCCAAAACCCAAAAAGATATGGACTATAAACCGCATGATGCTAAACAACTCCTGGGTCAATGATGAAATCAAAACAGATATCAAAAATACCTGGAAACAAATGAAAATGAAAACACATCTTACCAAAATCTCTGGGATGCCTCGAAATCTGTAGCAAAGGGAATTTATATCCCTACAGACACACATGAAGAAAATGGAAGGAACACAAATTAACAGCCTAGCAAACCACCTAAGGAAGCTGGAAAAGCAAGACCACAAAAACCCTAATTTCAGCAGAAGAAACCAGATCACCAAAATAAAAGCCCAAATCCAGGACATAGAAGACAAAAAGATAATACAAAACATCAATGAAACAAAAAGCTGCCTCTTTGAAAGGATAAACAAGATCGATAGTCCCCTTGGTCAGCTAGATTGACAAAAAAAACTATTAAAAATCCAAGTAAGCACAATCCAAAACACAAAAGATGAAGAAACATCTGACCCTGAACAAATACAAAAGATCATTAGAGACGATTACATACACTTGTATGGAAACAAACATGAAAACCTTAAGGAAATGGACGACTTTCTGTCATCACACAAACTACCTAGGTTGGAACAAGAAGAAATTGAGACACTAAATAGACCAATAACAACCAAGAAAATCGACTACATAATAAGAAAACTACCTTAAAAAAAAGCCCTGACCCAGATGGCTTTCCAGCAGAATTCTCCAATACATTTAAGGAGGAGCTGATACCAATCCTACTGACGGTACTCCAGGCAATTGAAAAGTATGGAACTCCCCCCAAATCATTTTATGAAGCCAACATCACATTCACACCCAAACCAGGCAAAGATCCAACAAAGAAAGATAACTACAGGCCAATATCTTTCATGAACATAGATGCTAAAATTCTCAACAAGATCCTAGCAAACCGGATTCAGCAATACATCTTAAAAATCATCCATCATGACTAGTAGGCTTCATTCCTGGGATGCAAGTCTGATTCAACATTCGTAAAACCATAAATGTAATTAAATACATCAACAAATGTCAAAACAAAAACCACATGATTATATCATTAGAAACAGAAAAAGCTTTTGATAAAATCCAGCACCCCTTCTTGATAAAAACCCTGAAATGTCTAGGCATACGGGGAACATACCTCAAAATAGTAAAAGCCATCTTTGAGAAACCCACAGACAGCACACTCCTAAATGGACAAAAATTGGAACCATTTTCCCTGAAAACTGGAACTAGACAAGGATGTCCACTCTCTACCCTCCTGTTCAACATAGTATTGGAAGTCCTGGCTCAAGCAATCAGAGAAGAGAAGGCAATCAGGGGTATCCAAATAGGAAAAGAGGAAGTCAAGTTATCTCTCTTTGCAGATGATATGATTGTGTACCTTCAAAACCCAAGAGAAACTGTGAAAAACCTCCTAACACTGACAAAGGCCTTTGGCAAAGTCTCAGGATACAAAATAAATGCACAAAAGATAATTGCATTTCTCTAGACCAATAATAAATAAACAGAAACCCAAATAAAAACACAATTCCATTAACAAAAGCCACAAAAAAATGAAATCCTTGGCATCTTCCTAACCAGAGACGCGAAAGACCTTTACAATGAAAACTACAAAACCCTGATCAAAGAAATCAAAGGTGACACAAACAAGTGGAAAAATATCCCATGCTCATGGATTGGAAGAATCAACATTGTGAAGATGTCCATCTTACCTAAGGCAATCTACAAATTCAGTGCAATACCTGTCAAATTACCAGCAACATTCTTCTCAGACCTACAAAAAACAACACAGGAATTCATATGGAAAAACAAACATCCAAGAATAGCCAGAACAATCCTCAGTAAAAAAAAAAAAAAAAAAAAAAAAAAAAGCAGGTGGTATCACATTACCAGGCTTCAAACTTTACTATAAAGCTACAATCATCAAAACAGCTTGGTATTGGTATAGGAACAGGCATATAGATCAATGGAATAGGATTGAGATTCCAGAAGCAAAACCTCAATTTCTCAACCAGCTCATCTTTGATAAAGCCTCCCCCACCTACCACTGGGGAGAGGAGAACCTATTCAGTAAATGGTGCTGGGAAAACTGACTGACCACATGCAGAGGATTGAAACAGGACCTCTATCTATCCCCGTGCACAAAGGTTAACTCCAAATGGATCAGATATCTAAAAGTAAAACCTCAAACCATAAGAACCTTAGAAAAGGAAGGAAATTATCTCATGGAAATCGGAACCGGCAACTAATTCCTGAACAAAACCCAAAACCCACAGGTCATATGAGAGAAGATAGACAAGTGGGACCTTATTAAATTGACAAGCTTCTGCAAAGCCAACAAAATCATCAAGAGAGCAGGGAGACAGCATACAGACTGGGAAAAAGTATTTGCCAACTCCAGGTCTGACAAAGGCTTAACATCCTGGGTCTACAAGGAACTCAAACGTGCTGAAAAGAAAAAAAACAAACAACCCCATTATAAAATGGGCAAAATATATGAACAGACACTTCACAAAGGAAGACATCCGAGCAGCCAACAGACACATGAAATGTTCAACCTCACTAATCATCA
The DNA here is from genome assembly GCF_000164805.1 of Carlito syrichta. Taxonomy (NCBI): domain Eukaryota; kingdom Metazoa; phylum Chordata; class Mammalia; order Primates; family Tarsiidae; genus Carlito; species Carlito syrichta. The sequence goes on from NW_007232896.1 coordinate 182,530, forward strand.
AGGAGATGCAATCAAAACCACACTAAGATACCACCAACTCCAGTCAGAATGGCAATTATCAAGTCAAAAAACAACAGCTGCTGGGAGGGTGTGATGAAAAAGGAACATTTCTACACTGTTGGTGGAAGTGTAAACTAGTGTAACCTCTGTGGAAAGCAGTGTGGCAATTCCAAAAAGCTCTAAATATCAACCTCCAATATGACCCCACAATCTCACTACTGGTAATATGTCCTGAAGAACTCAATTCACTCTATAAATAAGATACCTGCACATGTATGTTTATCGCAGCATTGTTCACAATAGGAAGAACCTGGAAACAACCATGCTGCCCATCAAAAGAGGACTGGATTTAAAAAATGAGGTATATATACATGATGGAATACTACACATCCATAAATAAGAACAAAATCATGAATTTAGCAGCAACCTTGATGGAACTAGAGTCTATAATACTGAGTGACCTCTCACAGAAGCAAAGATTCGAGTATCATATGTTCTCACTCATATAATGGACCTTGAACATCCAATGTAATTCTATAAGAAAATGATTGACGGTACTGGGAAACTATGGGGGGGAGGGAGATGGGATTAACAGTATCAGATATCTGTCTGGGGATGGGGAAAAATCTCTTATCAACAGGGTGCCTGAATGAAACGTAATTGTATGCCTAACCCTTAACTGTACCCCACAATATAATAATAAAAAATATTGATAAAAAAATTCTTTTTCTTGATTGGAAGAATCAACATTGTGAAGATGTCCGTCTTACCTAAGGCAATCTACAGGTTTAATGCAATAACCATCAAATTACCATCAACATTCTTCTCAGACCTAGAAAAAACAACACAGGAATTCATATGGAAACACAAACTTCCAAGAATAGCCAGAACAATCCTCAGCAAAAAAAACAAAGCAGGCAGCATCACATTACCAGACTTCAAACTTTAGTATAAAGCTACAATCATCAAAACAGCTTGGTATTGGTATAGGAACAGGCACATAGATCAATGGAATAGAATTGAGATTCCAGAAGCAAAACCTTAGTTTCTCAACCAACTCATCTTCGACAAAGCCTCCACCCCCTAGCACTGGGGAGAGGAGAACCTATTCTGTAAATGGTGCTGGGAAAACTGGCTGACCACATGCAGAAGATTGAAACAGGACCTCTATCTATTCCCATACACAAAAAATTAACTCTAAATGGATCAGTGGCCCAAATGTAAATCCTCAAATCATAAGAACCTTAGAAAATGCAGGACACACCCTCATAAAAATTGAAACTGGCATCCAATTCCTGAACAAATGCTGAAACCACAGGCCATAAGAGATAAGATAGACAAGTGGGACCTCATTAAACTGGCAAGCTTCTGCAAAGCCAAAGAAACCATCAAGAGAGCAGGGAGAGAGCCTACAGACTGGGAAAAAGTATTTGCCAACTCCAGGTCTGACAAAGGCTTAATATCGTGTATCTACAAGGAACTCAAACGTGCTGAAAAGAAGAAAACAAACAACTCTATTATAAAGTGGGCAAAAGATATGAACAGACACTTCTCAAAGGAAGACATCCAAGCAGTCAACAGACACATGAAAAAATGTTCAACTTCACTAGTCAACAGGGAGCTGCAAATCAAAACCACACTGAAATACCACCTAACTCCAGTCAGAAATGGCAATTATCAATAACTCAAAAAATAACAGTTGCTGGAGAGGTTGTGGCAAAAAGGGGACACTTCTACACTGCTGGTGGGAGTGCAAACTAGTACAACCGCTGTGGAAAACAGTATGGTGATTCCTAAAAGCTCTAAATAATGACCTCCCGTATGTCCCCGCAATCTACCTACCGAGAATATACCCTGAAGAACTCAAATCTCTCCAAATAAAGATACCTGCACACTTATGTTTATTGCAGCATTGTTCACAATAGCAAGAACCTGGAACCAACCATGCT
>NW_007232896.1:184842-230248 GCF_000164805.1 Carlito syrichta
AACTGTACCCACAATATCATAATAAAAAATATTGATAAAAATATATATATATATACATATAGGCCAAACGCTGGGGCTCAGGTCTGCAATCCCAGCCCTTGGGGAGGACTAGGTGGGCAGAATGCTTGAGATGAGCAATATGATACCAGCCTGGGCAAAATAGGAAAACTTTATCTCTAAAAAAATATTTAAAAATAAAAGCTGTGTGTAGTGGCCCATACCTGTAGTCCCAGTTACTCAGGATGCTAAGATGGGAGGATTTCCTGAGGCCAAGAGGTTAAAGCATCTATGAACTGTGATCTTAGTTACTCTGGGTGAGAGAGTGAGACCTCCACTCAAAATCAAATTACAATATATATATATATATAATACTATATATATATATATATACACATACACATAGGTATATGTATATATATATATTACAGTGTGTCTGTATAACATGTGTATGTGTTATGTTGTATATATATATATAAAACAATATATATATATATATATACATAACAATGGAAATATTTTTAAATGTTAACTTAAGAGTACACCTTAAATAGCTGGGCTGAGGGGATTAAATATGTACCAAAATACCAGAAGAAATAGAATTTGTGTATAGATTGTCTTACACAAATATTCAAGCTGTGATGTGTGAGATCAGCAGTGTGGCTTCAGGATGGTGACTTAGAAGATCCAAAGATTTGGTACTAACTCAGAGCTGGGAGCCTCTGTCCCACAAAAGTCAATGACATAGTTTCAATCCCGGAGGAGGGTGACTTAGAGACACAGAAGAGACAATGGTGTATCTCCTTTCAGCTGCTTTCATGCAAAGATTTAGAAAAGTTCAAGGTGTAGCTCCAGGTAGAAGACTGACAGTGGCAAAGGAAGACCAATAATGTAGTATCACACAGAAGGCTGGAAGTCTAGAATTCAGAAAAGACAAGTTTATCAAGTCAGACAGAATGACGCTGACAGGAAGAAACCAAGAAATGCCATGACAAAACTTCATTCCAAAGTCTGGCAGCCTGGAAACCCAGGAAACTCATGATATATATATATATATAGTCCCTGTCATACGGCTATGAGTAAGAAGAATTAGGAATGGCAAAGAGGTAGTTTAATTCAGAGGCTGTCGGGTAGAAAATAAGAAAAACAGATAATATAGCTCCTATTAGAAGGTGGGAATCCTGTTGTGTCAGGAGATCTAACAGTCTACACTACTTTTAATGGAAATCTTCTAGAAAAATTATTGTTGTGGATAGAGACTTGTGTTTTTGTTTTATGCATCTACTCATTAGATGTGGCCCACAGACAGTTAATAGACAAAGTGCTGTGTTAATATTTCACGTATTTAATGGTAATATCATCTGAAAACAGGTTCCAAGTTGATACAACAGACATCACTCCCCTTTCTTTAGAACAGCGCCATCTACCTTTATACTACTCATTCATTGTTTGAGCTCGACTTTATGGTCTGGTGCTGCAAGATGCTCCAGGTCACTCCTTGTCCTAGAATTGGACATTTCTGATAAAAGTTTTCGATTCTTTGTCTGAATAATGGAATTTAAATAAAATTGTGAGAGTATAAAATAAAACCAGTGCATAATATTAATAACAGGTAGATATAAATTAGGGTATTGACAGGAAACTATAAATCAGAAGAAAATGCAATAAAAAATAGAGTCAAATACTTGACAAAATACTGACTTTATTGAAGGTCTTTTCCAGGATTCTATGGTGAGAACAGGCAAACACAAGGTGCATGCACCCCTTTCCCATGTCTAACCTTGTACTGTAGTGTGTTTGCTTTGGACATACATGAGAAAAAACATATATATATATATATGTTGTGGTGTTTCCACGGCCTAGACATAAGGCTGAAAGGCAAATTAGTGACCCAAACCTGCGAAAATTCAGCACTGTAAGTATTTTTGTGATTTGATTGCATTGCCGTAAGCAAAACAGTTCTGTCTGGAAGTTAATATTTTGTGTGATCTTTAACCAGATGGTCTAAAGGAGAAAAACATCTCCCAACAATTTGCCTAATGTTGCTGGGGTCACCATGTGTCTTGACTGTATCAGTACATCTGGAATCTCCCAATAAGAGGTTACATGATGGTTCTATGAAGCCTTTACTTGGAGTCTTCTTGAAGAATTCACTGGGTTAGTAAACACAATTCACTGTCTCAAGTAATAATTTCAAAGAGAATATGGTGTCACTGAGGAAGAATTCTGAACCAGGGTTCAGCCACTTCATCCTGGGCTAGAGATGCTGCAAGAAACATGTTCTGTGAGCCCTGAGGGAAACTTCCTGCAGGTTGGGGACTGGACATCAGAGAGTGCTAAGGACTCTCCCAGACAGACTCCAGTCCTTAGAAGGAGAAAAATACTTTGAGGGATAAGCTTCCTCTCAGGAACTGGGTCTTATTTATAACCAAAAAAATCCTTATACCTTAAAATAAGGATTTAGCACACAGTATTGATTCTCCTTTCACGAACATGTCATGCATGGAGCATTTATCTAACCCAATATGTCAGTGAGAACTACATTTAAAAAATTTTTGAGTTTCAGATAGCTTAACAGGAGACAGAAAACAGGGAAGTTTTATTATTCAATGTATTCAAATTATGGAGACATACTGATCACAGGAGTTTACAAATAGAGGGCAAAGTCCAGAGAATGCTGCAGCTGCTTGATTCCTGCTTAATATTTCCTTCTTTCACCACACATTACATGTTTATGCAGCATGGCTGTGTTTCTCTTTTAAATTTTAACATGTTTAATTAAACAGATGCAATAACTGCATCATTATGCACCCATTCTGATCAACTGTTAATTACAACCTTTTTCTTTTTATTTGGTATACCCCATAGTGTTATATTGAAAACCAGATATTTTAGGTTTTTTATTGGCATATTGTTTTTATTTATGTGTTTTTTTTCCTATGTATGAATGCACCCTAACTTTGTTGTGAATGTTTGTGCAAATCTATTCAGGCCTGAATTTGAAACTCATTGAAATGGCTGCATATGCTGCAACTTCTCCTTGGTATGATCACAAGAGTATTCACATTCCTCCTGGGATACTCTACTTTTAGTTTGCTTTTGGCATTGTGCTTTCCCCTTGTGTTCAGCTCTCCAAGCAGCATTCCCATTTTATATTTGACAGCTTTGAATGTGGTGTAAGGAGATGGATTGAAGATGATTCTCTGACCTCACTGAGTCAAATTCAGAGGCATGTGTCATGATCCATGTTCTCACCATCACCAGATATTCGGGGAGTAAATAATTTACATTACTCTGAAACACTTTTGCTTTGTTTGTTTTGTTTTGTTTTGAGTTGGAGTCTCACTCTGTCACCCAGCCTGGAGTGCAGAGGCTGCTCCCAGCCACTGCAGCTTCAACCAGTTGTGTTCCAGTGATCCTTCCAACTCAGCCTCCTGTGGAACTAAGGCTGTGGAGCTGGAACTACAGATGTGTGCTACCACACCCAGATAATTTTTATTTATTGTAGAGATGAGGTCTTGCCAATTTGCCCAGGTGGGTATCGAACCTGCAGGCCCAGGCAATCCACTCACCTCATCCTCCCAAAGCATTGGGATTACAGGCTGAGCCACCGAGACTGGCTTTGCTTGTTTTTAGTTGTAAATTTGGTGAGATAATGGAGCTACCATTTACATACCCCAATCTGATGAAGATTATTTGTTTCACTAAATATCAGGTAGCTCCAGACTCTTCTCCTAGTACTGTCTGCAAATGATCTTATGAAGTCAAGTTGTGTCTGAAATCCTGCCATGTTGGATTAGCCATACTTCCCCTTCTCTATATCTGATCACTCTCAAAATCTGATAGGGTTCCTCATCACCCACCATGCACTGGGTGATATCTTATGTCCCTACCTAACTTAAGCAAAGCCTCAGTTATGTTGATTCAGCCACTGTTCACCTGACATCTGATGTGTTCCTTTAGTAATTTCCCATTGGCTGACATCTATCCTGATTTTGCCTACAAATCCCCAATTTCTCACTGTGTATGTGGAGTTTCATCCAATCTCTCTTACTCACTGCAAAATTCCAATGATAGGTCATATTTTTCAGATGAAAAACAAGTAACAGCTGGCCCATTCACCAGATAGCAAACATTTACATCACCTGCCAATAGGTTCAGAGCTCTTTCAGGACTCCCATCCTCCAAAGGGCTCAAAATTGAAAAGATAGAGCACAACTCCCTACATTCAGCCCTGTTTCATAAGTGAGCAATCTCAGAGTCCTGGCTCAAGGAAGGACAAAGGATAGAGCAAATATCAAGAGTGACTACTACATTTTCAACTGAATGAGAGAATTAAGGAGAAAGATAACAAAATTGCTATAAATGAAGAGAAAACAATAAAAAAAACCTGCTGGTAGTCCATTAGAGTTCCACAAAGTGTCAGTGGTAGAAAGAACAGCTACTGGGACACAAACAATGACAATCTCCCAGAATGATACTACCCAGAAGGTTCTTAAGGAAATCAGAGATTCATTAGATAGAATGAATAAAAATAAAAAAGGGATAAAACTAAATGAAATTGCAATGAAGCTTAGACAGACTCAAGAAAACATACTTAGAAACAAGAGAAATAAAGAAGTCCATCCAAGAAATATATGACAAAATAACAAGTGTGAGAAACACAATTTACAAACCAGAAGAAAGAATCTCAGACCTAGAAGAGAAATTATGGCATTAATCCAATCTGTTAAAAATATAGGAAAAAAAAACTTGAGGAGAAAGAGAAATTTCTCCAATAAACCAAACCTAGGTCTGATTGGAATATCTGAAATAGAAAGAGAAATGGAAAACACCTTGTGAAAAACATTTCATCATCATTCAAGAAAACTTCCCTCATCTGGCCAGAGATAGGAATAAATAAGCACAAGTGATCCAGAGATACCTTCAAGACATCTGATAAGAAAACCAACCCATAGACACATAATAATTTGGCTGCACAAAGTAAGTATAGTAGAAGAGAATTCTAAAGGCAGAAAGAGAAAAGGTCAGACTACCTACCTGGGGAGACCAGTCAGAATTACTGCAGCCTTCTCTCCAGAAACACTACAGGTCAGAAGGAATTGGATCCCAATTTTATGTTTTCAATGATAAACAATTGGAACCAAGATTATCCTACTCAGCCAAACTCAGCTTCATCAGCAATGAAGAACTAAAATCCTTCCTAAACAGCCAATCCCTAAGAGACTATGATACTTTGAGACCAGATCTACAGGAGTTACTTAAAAGGTGCTGTGGCCAGAAGAAATAATACACAAAATAAAGACCATATGCTTCAAAGGTCACAAACACAAAAGCAACAGAACAGAGAGTAAGCCTACAGAAATAAGCGCACACACACACATGATATATAATGTATTATATATATTAATATATAAGTTAAAAGAAAACAAAACAGCATAATAAAATCATTATGTTAGGGAAAAATTCTCAGTTTTCAAAAATCAACCTGAATGTGAATGGATTAAATGCACCACTAAAAGACACATAGTGGCAACTTGTATAAAAACCATGAGGCAGCCGGGCTCGGTGACTCAGCCTGCAATTCCATGCCTTTGGGAGGCTCAGTTGAGTGGATTGCCTGAGCCCACGGGTTCAAGACCCAACTGGGCAGCAAGACCTCATCTCTACAATAAATCAGAAAATCAGCCGGGCATGGTAGCACATGCCTGTAGTTCCGGCTACTTGGAAGGCTGAGGCGGAAGGATCGCCAGAGCCCAGCAGGTAGAGGCTGCAGTGAATGGGAGCGGCCACTGCACTCCAGTCTGGGCGACAGAGTGAGACTCTAACTCAAAAATTAAAAAAAGCCATGAGCCAGTCGTTTGTTGTATCTAGCAAACTCATCTCAATCGAGCGCACAATAGAGACTCAAAGATAATGGATGAAAAACACATTTTCAGGCAAACAGATTACAAAAAGATAGGAGCTGTGATCTTAGTATCAGAAAAAAATAACCTTTAAGACATCAAACATAAAGAGATAAAGAAAGACACTACATATTGATAAAAGTTTTGACCATTTAACAAGAAATATCCATCTAAACATGTATGCATCCAACACAGGAACACCAGCCTTTTTGAAGCAGCTACTAAGTAAACTAAAAAATGATATAGGAGCTGGGCTCGGTGGCTCAGCCTGTAATCCTGCGCCTTTGGGAGGCTGAAGTGAGTGAATTGCCTGAGCTTGCGGGTTTGAGGCCTGCCTGACCAACTTGGTGAGACCTCATCTCTACAATAAATCAAAAAATTAGCCGGGCATGGTAGCATGCACCTGTAGTTTCAGCTACTCAGAAGGCTGAGGTGGAAGAATCACCGGAGTCCAGCAGGCGAGGCTGCAGTGGCTGGGAGTGGCCACCACACTCCAGTCTGAGCGACAGAGTGAGACTCCAACTGAAAAAAAATGATATTGGAACTAACACTATCATAGTTTGTGATTTAAATACACAACTAACAACCCTAGATAGATCATCAAAACAAATATTTAGCAAAGGGATTCAGAACTTCTGCTTGATGCTACAACAAATGAAGTTAGTAGATACTACAGGACATTCCACCCAACAATGATAGAATACACATTCTACTGAACTCCACATGGAATGTACCCAGGATTGACCATATCCTCAGCCAAAATTCAAGCATACACAAATTTCACAAGATGGAAACACTGCCAAGCACCATCTCAGACTACAATGAAATTTTTAAAAATCAATATCAACAAAATTCCCCCAAATCCCATAAAGAAATGAACAGTAGACAGCATGATGCTAAACAACGCTTAGGTCAATACAGAAATCAAAACAAAAATTAAAAGATTCCTGAAAAAAAAACAAAAAAAACAAGAAACCTCTTACCAAAACCTCTGGGATTCCATGAAAACAGTACTATGAAGGGAATTTATATTTCTACAACCACACATCAAGAAAATAAAAAGAGAATAAACTAAGGGACTAACAAGTTACCTAAGAGAGTTGGGAACACAAGACTACCGAACCGTAGCTTCAGCAGAATAATCTATATCACAAACACAAAGCTCCAATATGACACATAGCAGATGAAAGTACTGGAGGTAAAAACCAGTGTTACAAAGAGCTTTATATTTGAAAAGATAAACAAGAATGATGGAAACCAAGCCAGAATGTCTGAGAAAAAGAGAAAAATCCCTATAAACAAAATTGGAAATGCAACAGATCAAGGCATATCTGATCCCAAAGAAGTGCAACTGTTTTCTTTTTAAAAAACTATATATAATTAAAACCCTGAACCAGAAGGGATTCCGGCAGAATTCTACAAAACATACAAGGAGGAGTTGACACCAATCCTACTAAAAGTATTTCAGGCAATTGCAAAATCAGAACTCTCCCCTGATGATTTTATGTGGCTAACATCACACTGATACCTAAACAGGGTTAAATTCTAACAAAGAAATAAAACAATAGATCAATATTTCTAATGAACATAGATACAAACATTCTCAACAAGATTCTGGCAAACTGGATTCAACAATTCATCTCAAAAATCATCCACCATGACCAAGTAGGCTGTATTCTTTGGAGGAGGACTCTTTTAACATCTGCAAGACCATAAATGTAATTAAATACATCAACAAATGTAAAAACAAAACTTCATGATTATATTATTAGATGTGGAAGGAAAAGCTCAATTTCTCAACAAACTAACCTTCAACAAAGTCTCTAACAAAAAGCATTGGGGAAAGAGGATGTATTCAGTAAATGGTGCTGGGAACACTGGCTGAACACAAACAGAAGAAAGAAACAGAAACACCGCCTGTCACCTTACAAATAAATCAACTCTAAATGTATCAAAGACCTAAGTGTAAATCCCAAATTTAAAGAATCTTTGAAAATGTAGGAGAAATTCTGACAGAAATGGGAATAGGCAAGCAATTGCTGATCAAAACCCAAAAAGACCTTGTCATAACAAACAGACAAATAGGACTTTATCAAAATAAAAGTTTGTGCAAAGTAATAGAAATTATCAAGAAAGCTAGGAAGAGGCAGACAGAATAGGAAAAAAAAAATATTTGTCAACTGCATATCTGACAAACACCTACCATCCAAGATCTACAAGAAACTCAAACATGCTGAAAGGAAAATAACAAACAGCCCCATTAAAAACTGGGCAAAATACAAGAATAAGAAACTCTCCTAAGAATAAATAAGAGCAGCCAACAGACACTTGAAAAGATGCTCAGTGTCACTAATCAGCAGATCAATGCAAATCAAATCCACATTGGGATTCCACCTAACTCCAATAAGAATGGCTGTCATTAATAAAAGAAAACAACCGATACTACTGAGGATGCAAAGAAAAGGAAATGCTTCTACAATGCTGATGAGAAAGGGAACTAGCTCAATCTCTATGAAAAACAGTGTGGTGATCCCTAAATCAACTAGAAATGGACCTTCCACATGGTCCAGCATCTCCCTTCTGGGAATATACACAGAGAAACTTAAATCACTCTATAAAAAGACATCTGCATAGACATTTTCATTGTAGCACTATTTACAATTGAGAAAGCCTGGATCCAGATGTACTGCCAATCAAAACCGGATTTGATTTTTTTTAAAGTAGTACATTTATAGGATGGATTACACAGCCATAAAGAGAGCAAAATTGTGGACTTTGCAATAACTTGGATGGATTTAGAGATTATAATATTGCATGACTTATCATAGAAGCAAAGAATTGCTTACCACATTTTCTCACTCATAAGCTGACCCTGAACATTTCCCATGATACTATAAGAAAGGGTATAGACGTAGCCAGAATCTGCCAGGAAAGGGGAGGCACATAACATTAATAAATACCTGATTTCAAGTGAGAAAAACTGGGGATCAACGGAGGGCCAAAGTTTACCTGTACAATGGCCACTTGTATGCCTACTTCTGAATCATACCCCGATTCTATGATATAAAGTAATTTTAAAAACAAATTTTAAAATAACAGCAATTTTCAAACTCTACCAAAAAGTTAAAAAGGAAAGATTAATTCCAAATTCATTTTGTCAAGAGGAGTATCATAACAGGGCAAGGATGAAAAAATAAATTAATAAAAATGCATAAATATAAAAATATGAAAACACTACATAAAAACATAAAACAGGCAGATATTCCTGATTAACATAGGTGCAACAAAACTTCCTACCCTCTTCAATATGTCTTTTATGTTTTCAGTGCTGATCTAAGTGCTGTAAAATTTCCATAAAGGTATTTTTGCTCATGTGCAGGTGTAGTTTCTGGTTTGCATAAGGTGACAGAGACTGGAACCTCCTATGCCACAATTTTACCAATATTGCTCTTAAGCAGAATGTGATGTTTAGTCCTCTGAAAGTTAATGTAGGACCTTTAGCTCAAAAGGCAACCTGGTCCGAAATAAACGGTGTTTATAAAATTCCACAAGCTGCATTTTGTCCTGAAAATAAAACAACAACAATATCCTCCAACAATCTGTATGCAGATGTTTATGACAGCTTTACTTATAATAACTGCAAAGTAGAAGCAACCATGGTTTCCTAAGGGAATGAATAAACCAAGAAATATGCTCTATTAATAAAAAGGAAGCAAAAGCCAACAAACCCACAAGGTCAAGTATCATCCCGTGAAAGAATTAATCTCCAAGAGAAACTGTATTATTTAACCCTTTAATATAGAATCCAAATATATAAATGAGTGAAAGTTCAGAAACCTGGTCAGTGTTCTCCAGGAAATGTGAAACTGAAAGATATGAAAATCCAAAATTTATTTGGGATGATAGAAATTTTCTATATTTTAACTATGGTATATATATATATATACATACACACACACACACATAACTATTAGATATATATTGAGTAGGAGTCTCAGCTTGTTGCCCAGGATGGAGTGCAGTGGCATACCCATGGCCACCACAACCTCCACCTGGTGAAATGGGGTGATCCCTCCACCCCTGCCCTCCAAGTACCTGGAACCACAGGCACGTGCCACCACGCCTGACTACTATTTCGAGTGAGTGTGGAGACCGGCTTCCAACCTGACCAGGCTGGTCTCCAACCCCCAGGCTCAGGGAATCCTCCAACTGCCGCCCCCCAAAGTGCTGGTAATACAGGCCTGAACCATCTTGGGTTGCCAAATCTCTGCCTTTTAAACACCAGGAATGAAAGGCACCAAATTCGGGCCCCCAGGTGGCTTTTGTCCTATCTCTGCGGAATTCTGTCGCTGACTGTGGTGAGGACAAGCGACCAATGGTCATAATATTTATGGACGGACCGAGAACCATGGCTCAAACCTTCCATTCCAGTACCCAGGGAGGCCTAGGTGAGAATACTGCCCGACCCCACAATTTCCAGACCAGCCTGGGCAACCCTGCGAGACCCCCGTCTCCACAACAAACCAAAAAATCAGCCGGCTCTGGTGGTGCACGCCTGCGATTCCAGCCAACATGGAGGTCAAGACAGAAGAATCACCTGAGCCCAGCACGTCGAGGCCATGGTGCCCATGAGCGTTCCACCACACACTAGCCTGGGGAACAGGGTGAGACTCCTACCCCTCCAAGTGTAACTATATTTATGAACGAAGCAGCTGAGCGGCTGTCATGACACAGGACCCAGGATACACATGTCCAAGCATGCAGAGTGCCAGGCGAAGGAGGAGATACCGAGGCTTGAACTGTCTGCTGGCCCAAAGTCCGACTGCAGGATGAGATTTGTCCAAGATCTAAGGGGTCGAAGGACCCTGGAATGCATTTCGCCACCTCTGGCTCCAGTCGCCATATGGTGCTGGGTAATATTCTGCTCCCAGTTTCCAGGCTCTGAATTGCTGAGACTCGGGTTCCCCATCTGTGAAATGGGCAGGACACGGATTTGGGGCAATTGAGTACTTAAGAGTCGACGGGTTTATGGGACCCCAGAGAAATGCTCACCGCCTCCATATTGCTAGGGTATTCCACTCCATCCAGAGTTTATCCAGGTACTAGGATAAGGTCCTAGGGGGAAATTGAGGTCCAGAATGGATGGAGATCTGCAAGAAAGCCTCAGAGGCCTCCCTTCCCTCTGGGGGAAGGAAATAGGAGAGGTAGAGACTCACGAGGGTGGGGGAAATTCTACACTTTTGTCGCTGTCCTACAAAAGACAAGAACAGTGGACACGAGTGTCACTCTGCGTGGACACGAGTGTCACTCAGCGTGGACACGAGCCTGAAAGTCTCTCCCTCACAGGACTCCCAAGGCACCGTGCAGCAGGTGGCCTTCCTCTGTAGCCAGCTGTCTACCAAGTCTGTGGCCTCCCTGTGGATCCCCAGTGAATGGGGTTACTTGGAAGATCAATATTGAAATCCTGTCTGATTTGTAACATTTGAAAATAGGCTGTGTAAAAAAATGTACTATAATTAGAAGAGAATTTTAATGACCAACAAAAATTCAAATTAAAAGGAGATGGAGACCTAAAAATACATACAAGATTTTGTAGAGGGGGTGTATTTACCATAAAACATTTCCAACGTTAGGTATTACACAAAATAGGGAGATACAATATATAGAAACAATGAAAATATATCAGCAAATGTAGTCACTACATTTGTCAAGGAAATTGCAAAAGAGTATGATGAAATTTGAAAAGCTGATCCTGAAACAAATGAGAAAAGAAAGGTTCATATTTGCACAGCAGTTGCAAAATTAGAATATGGACACACAGAAGGACTACTAGGATCAAAGGACAAACATTACCTTAATATGAAAATCAAGCCGGGCTCGGTGGCTCAGCCTGTAATCCCGCGCCTTTGGGAAGCTGAGGTGAGTGGATTGCCTGAACCCGCGGGTTCGCGACCCGCCTGGGCAGGCGAGACTTCATCTCTACAATAAATCAAAAAATTAGTCGGGCGTGGTAGCTACTTGGAAAGCTGAGGAAGAAGGATCTGGCTACTTGGAAAGCTGAGAAAGAAGGATCGCCGGAGCCCTGCAGGTCGAGGCTGCGGTGTCCGGGAGCGGCCACTGCACTCCAGTCTGGGCGACAGAGTGAGACTCCAACTCAAAAAAAAGAAAGAAAATCAGACATTGATGCCACAAGGAAAGAACTACAAACCAATATATAGAACCATGGAACAGGATGACAACCCCAGACATCTACCTAAAAAATGTACTCAGCTGATGTTTCACGAAGGAGAAAACGCAGTACAAAGGAATACAAAAAAGAAAACCAACAACATCCCAGAACCCAGTACTACAGTAGACATGTAATGTATATTTAAAAATTGTTGAAAAAGTGTGGGGATCCTGGAAGAAGCCAGCAGGAAAAGTGTGGATGTTGTACAGCGCTGTTGGCAGATGGGTCTTTATTCAGTCTTCTTACTGGCAGTGAACACCCCTCCTTCCCTGCCTGTCATCACAACTCAGTGCCCTTGACTCATCCTTTGAATAACCTCTCCTGTTTTAAAGAAGGGACTCCAAGGTCAGTGAGGACAGAAACAGCATCAAACATGGATATTCCTGAGAAAGGTTTCTACCCCACTAAAGAAAAATTCTCTCAGATCCAGTGCTCAGGAGCATAGTTGGCCAGGCAATGCCTTAGCACTGTTGAGTCTGCTCAAGAGATCTCGTAGTTGGAATGTGTGGCAGTGGTCTTCAACTTCAAGAAGCATCATGGAAGAGAGAGTCCAGCTCCTGCACCGTGGATCCGCCCTTGTGCCCATGCCTCAGCCACACTGCATACAGCAGCAATCACCAGTGTTTGAGCCCACTTCTGTAAACCTCAGAAGGTCTTTGATGGCTGAAGCTTTACAGAACTACCGGTGTCTGAAACTTTGTGTACCAACTCTCTGTTCTTCCTGCTTTCTTCACAATAACCTGCATTCCTGCCTACTTCCCCACATTGATAATTTGTCATCTTATTTTTTTCCTGGCATGAATACCATTTAATAAACCATTTTCATATTTAATCCCAACTCAATGTCTGATTCATATACGATAAAAAATCACCCAGCAGCTACCTTTGTCATTTACTCAATTCCTTTGCAGAATAAACAACATTCAATATTCTTAGCATTGGCCTATGTTTATGATCAAAGGGAATTGTTTGCCTTTACTGATAACAGACAAACTTTTGTTATTTAAAATAGCTGTTTTTGTTTACAAATTAGGTACGCTGAGGGTAGTACTTCAAGATCATCCTATTACAGAGTTATGTATGTTCAAGAAAATGTAGAAACATTGTGTGTAAAAGAAATATATTAATAGCTGAGGACAAGACAAGGCTGAAACCCTGCAATAAATTATTGAAGATGCCCCGACCTTGAGAAAGAAGGAAGAAAAGAACATCTGGTAAACAGAATGCAGAGAAGAGATGAGGGTGTAAAATGTGGGAGATGTGTGGATGGTTCACAGAAAGGTGGGGGACAGGATAAGGAGTCACAATGAGGGTGAAGTCATTTCTGTGGAAGGAAAAGGGCATGTTAAGATGGGTCTTTGCCATCAGACTCTCAAGGGTGCACTGTTATTTGGACATTCTCCACCTGACATCTGGAAGTCTTCTCCCAAGCCCTGGACTCTTGCTTTGATCTCAATACCAGGAGGTTCCCTTGATTTCAGTCTTTTTGAAAATATTATTACTTTTTTTTGCTTCGTTAAATTTTTAAGAAATTTAGAGGATATCGCTTCAACATGTTAGTCTAGAAGTATCTGGAGGAATAAAATAAATGTATTTTTTTCCAGAATTACAGTAAAGGCTTGATACAATGTAAATTAAAGGAGAAATCTCAGCATGATGAATGGTCTGTCCTTGTTTTAAATGAATTGGATTAAAGACAATGACTGATCAGCGTTATCAGCAATGAGGAGTTGGAGGGAGTAACACCTCGTCACCATTATATTCAGAAATAGGTTTACCGGTAGCAGCATGTCTGGAAGTCTGTTTCTTGGGAGATGCAGACATGTCTGAGTGAATTTTGATGACAGTTCATGTGGCACATGTACTCAGATAAAGACTATGACTTGTGCCTTCAGGTATCCGTGGTGAATTTTTAATGAATACATGTATAATACATGTAATTTATCTTCCTCATTCTGGGTCTTATCTATAAATATGAAACAGAAATCATGAGAATGCAAATAACAACAAGTTTCTAGATAAAATACAATTGTGTATTCTTGCTCTGAGAACATAAGTCATACCTTTCCCCACCCCATACAGAAGCCACTGAGATCAAAGTGCCTCACATGAACTCGAGCTAGTGTCTACTTCCTACTGGCAGAAGTTACAGGTGAGAGCTTCTCAACATAAATGTTTGTATCAAAGTAATATCTGTCAAATTAGGTTTCATCCAGGTTTGTCTTTTCTGCACAGATGATCACACCTCGGTCCAACTCTTGCTGTTCAGAGCTGATCTGAAGAGACACAGGACATGCGACAGTCTTCTCCCATTACACCATCTCTCAGAGCAAAGGTCTTCTAATTTTGATGTAAGAATACATTATTTTTCTTTCATGATTCATGTTTTTAGTATTACAACTAAAACCTTTAGTCCAAAGCCATGTTGGAAGCAAAAAGCCCTCATCCTCATGCCCCTGAACATTGCCTCCACTATTGCAATGGGCTTAAGATCAATGACCTTGAAGGGTTATCCACACAGCTAATTATGAAGGGAAATTTGTCGTCCGCCTCCCGCCCATTACCAGTTCTTTATCTTTATTCAAACATTTTTCAGTACTTCTATGGACTCATGGGCACTTAGCTTATATTTAGGGTTAAATCCAGTACTGTGTTTTAATTTTACCATTCCTATTGTTTATTCTCCCTTTTGTTACACTATCTCACTCCACATAATGCTCCAGGCTCATCTCGTGTATGTTGTTCTCCAGCCCCAGGATTAGTCATTCATCTATAGAATCCAGTTGCTTTCTGTTGGGCGATGGTGTCCTAAAATGAAGTTTTGAAGTGGAATATGCTTGTCAGTATTAGGGTTTGATTGGTTAAAGGAACACTTGGTAACAGATATTAGTCACCAAAGTAAGGTGCAAATTTGACTTGTTGATTATGATGCTCATATAAAAGTATTAGGTCTGTATAAGTGGAAGAGTTCTAGGCCACAGAAACAAATTCTTACAGAATGATCAAAACTGAGAGGCAATGGCCTTCAATCAGCTCCCACATATGAGGCAGTTATAGACTCAGAAACTCTGAATGAAGGAGAAACCAGATCTCCAGAGGAAAGACCCTATGACAGTGATAGGAAGGTTTACTGTTAATCTTTCTCCCAGCCTCGCACAAAGGATAGATAGTTCATTTTCAGGGACTGCATTGAGCAAAAGAATATGATCAGACTCTTTAGTGTCTTTGTCTTTCACACAACTGCATTGCTTATTTGCAGATATTTTGAAATATCCACTTGATGGTTACTTATTTTATTTGTTCTTCCCATGGATTGCCTCACTCTGCCTCTGTCACGGTTTTAATGTGAACATTTGTGTGAATCTTATTCTGGATGTATTTGGCATTTCTTGTTACAACATCTACCAACCAGACTTAAAGGTGTTCCCTCTACAACCACAAGACAGTTCAGATTTCTCCCAGGATACGCCGTTTTTGTTTCCCACTTGGCTTTGAGTCTACATTTTGTGTAGTCTTAAAGGTCACATCTCTATTTCACCTCTCCCTGGTGCATATAAATGATACATTTACTTGACAATTGTTAGTGTGGTTGAAGGGTCAGGAAATATAAATCACAAAACAAAAAGATGAAACCTGTGTAGGCAATTGATTTGTTTACTATCTTGATAAGGATTACAGCTGAGTCAATATGTATAAATTATATACAGTAAATATGAGAAGACTGCTATGCCAGTTATGCTGAGTAATGCTGTTAAGGAAAGGCTAAAAACTCCCGCAATTTTATTTCTATGAACTCTGCATCACTTCACGTTTTAAGAAAACGACAATAATGCAGAAAAATCACTACATTCTTTTTAAGGAAATGTGAGTTTTTCAGCCTCTAGTGGCTGTAGACATTTTGGTAGTGGAGTTGAATAAGAAAAGCAATCAGGCCCTGGGTTGAGGCCCAGGTACTGGGGCTCATTCTTATCAGATGTGAGCTCAAAGTTCACACAACCAATTCCTGCTTCTTGTGTTTATTGTTACAAGTGTAAAATGTAGGCAGCATTAATAGCTACATTACACAGATTAAATTCATATGGAAAATGAAATAAAAGATTCAGGAATAAATTTTATCACAGCACAATCACATGATAGAAAATAATATTTTTCCAAGTATTAACTTTCCACCAAACTCTACCAAGATACTCCCACATGCTCTGGGCACTTCCTTCTCTTAATAAACCCACTCCAGTGCTTGCTATATCCCAGGAGACTTGCAAATAGGGCCATTTGCTGATAAAAACCGTTCCAACTCTGACCCTGCATCTCTGAGAGAGGAGATCTATCCCTGGGATTCACCTTCAATAGCTACTGGATGATTCGGGTGAGATAGGTTCTAGGAAATGGAATGGAGTGGGTTTGGCCCACTACAAACAATGCTGACAGTATACAACAGAATACCTGGATCTGTGCAAGGAGAATTCACCATCTCAAGGTTCGAGACCAAGAACGTGCTCTATCTGCAAACAGAGTCTGAAACCCAAGAATACATTTGTATATTACTGTTCAAGAGCCACAGTAAAGGATGCAGGGATGAAATCAGCTGCAGTGTCACACAGGGCCCAGTCAGCACTGGAGCCTACTAAGAAACAAGTGAAAGGAACAATTTAGTATCCTTTTTTGGTAGCAAAACCTACAGGTAGATGGCTCTTCATATATGAATCTAGGGAGGGAATTAGGACAGAAAAATTTTTTTATACTCTTATATCTCCTATTCATAGTTGTCCACTCCCAGGTGCATCTAGTGTAGTCTAAAGCTGAGATGTGGAGACCTGGTTCTTTGGTGAAAGTTTCTAGCAAGGTTTCTGGTTACACTTTTACCAGAAACTTTGGTATGAATTGTATGCAGCAGGTCACTGGAAAAAGGGTTGAATATGTAGGATGGGTCTACCCTGGTAATTATGCTACTAACTAAGCACAGAAGTCCCTGGGAAGAGTCACCATGAACAGGAACATATCCACGAGCACAGGTTGCATGGAGTTGATCTGAGACCTGAGGACATATCCTGTATTAATGTGCAGGAAACACAGTGTGAAAATCCTCATCCAGATAGTGTGAAAACCCTGAGGGAGAAATCTGTTGTGTTGGGCAGAGGGGATGACAGTGATAATGAGGTATTAGATTTGTAGAAAAAGGTATGATATAACTGGATAAAAGAAACAACAGAATAATGCATGAATTCTAATCCTGTAAAATTTTTTTCTATTCCAAAATGACCCTATAAGCAAAATTAACAGTGTGAAGAGAGGCAGCAGTCACTAACAGTGATACAAACCATCCTGTGGAAATGAGAGTTTTCAACTCTGATGGGTAAATAATGTAGGACAAGAGTACTTGATCACATGCTATGTCTTAACTCCCAAAGGATAGTCAAAGAATAAATCCAAAGAATAACATCCTCCTAAATTTCTCTGCTATACTTTTAAATAAAACTTTAAAGAACAAAATAATGAACTTCACAGCAACCTGGATGGACTTAGACTCCCTAATACTGCGTGATCTTTCACAGAAACAAAGAACTGTATATCTCATTCATAAGAGGACTTTAAAGTACTATTATAATACTATAAGAAAATGATTGACAGTAGTTGGAAACTGTGGGGGCATGAGGGCGGGGAAGTGGGATTGGCACTAGTGGAAAACTGGGGATGCTGGGGCACACCTCATCAACAAGGGTACTTGCAAAATGAATATTTGTATACCTAACCCTGAATTGTACCCCACATTTTAAAATAAAAAATTAAAATAAAAAAAACCGTTAAATCACCTTTAGGATTACAGCAAATTGAGTAGAAGTTACACAGGGTGCCTATACATTCCTCACCTACACATGCACAGAATTTTTCACAATCAGCATTCTGCACCAGAGTCATAAGTATATTTCAGCAGCCAAAATTTCATTCACATATCAGTTCTTTCCATTCCTATGTTCCCTTGTCATAGTAACTGTACATTCACTGGGATCATCCCAGGTTCTTCAAGTGGGTTGAAAGTAATGATGTCAGTTAGAAGCAAAGAGGGTAAGGCTATTCTTGCTTACATTATTTCAAGACCCATAAATTGTGTATTGATTTACAGCTCATTTCAATCCTGGTTTACTGTGTCCTTTGACAGAGTTTAGAGTTTACAACTTATTTAAAGCAAGTCCACATATGTAAAAGACTAGCAACTTCTAGCAAATCTCATGATAGTTTTCCTTTTGACAAGTGGAGAGCCTGACCATGAGTTCTGTCATGTATGGCGCCTTGTAGTTGGAGTAAATGCACAGTAAGTTTTTGTAAAGGTTTTCTGGATGAGGCTCGTTGGGCAGAAGAGACATGCATTTATCTGGACAGGTATAATAACTTCCCCCAAACTAGAGGGTCACACCTTGAAGGTGCCTGCGTGGGGGTCCATACTAGTATCATATGCTGGCTGCACAATAGCCAGAGGTGAGATCCTGAAGGCCTTAGAAAGGGAAATCCCTACTGAGACCGCTGGTTTTAGAGATGGCTGTCATCATCAGCGAGCACATTAATGGAGAAATCAACAAAGAAAACTATATATATATGTGTGTGTGTGTGTATGTGTGTGTGTGTGTGTGTGTGTGTGTGTGTGTGTATGTGTGTGTGTGTATTTTATGGATGTACATACATACAATATATACATATAAATTTATAATTATATTCATGTATTAATACAATTTAATTTAATTTCAACATTTTTCTTAATTACTTTAAACAAATAAATCAAAATATTAGTTAAAATACAGGGATTGACAGGAACCCTCATAATAATACCAGATTGAAGTAGCGCCTGCCTGTAAAAGGCTATCTTTAAATTCAAAGCAGAGACAAATTAAATGTGAAATGATAGAAAGCATAGCACATGAAGATGCTGAAAAAAGGTGAGTTGATGAGGCTACAGATTAGTGGTACATAAATAGAGTTGAAGACAAAATACTATTATAAGCATTATATAACAATATTTTATCTTTATTACAATGACACCCCATTAGGAAAATAGAGCACTGTAAAACAGAACACAAAATCTATGAAAGTAAATTTGAACAAAGTCAAGAAAGTAAAAGAGATTTCTAGGAATAATATTTGGATTCATCAATACTCCAATTTAAATAATGGACACTGTGACCAAAATAAAGACAATTAATAGAGGGCTTAATCAGCACAATCAGTTAGTCTTTATAAATATATGCAGAATACTCCAATTAATTAAATCAGTGTACACATTTTTCTCAAATGTAAATGGAATTTTCTTCAAAATGCATCGTGTGTAATAAAACACACAAACACACACAATGCAGTTGATATAAAATATAATAGTGTAAGGTAATTCCTCTGATCACATTAGCAGTATGCTAGAAAGCAAATATATAAAGAATAATAAAAAAATTCAAAAATGTGGAAATAGAAACCACAGTATTAAATAGGTAGTATTTTAAATATAAATCAAAAAAATCTTGAGATCAATAAAATATAAATACAGCATATAAATACCTATGAGAGTCCATAAAAACTTATAAGATAATCAATATTCAGAAGAAAATGTGTAATAGAAAAATATATCTTATAGGATGAGTGGAGTGTCTCCTGCCTGTAATCCTAGTCATTTGAGAGACCTAGGTGAGTACATTGCTTGAATCAGATATTTGAGACCATCCTGGACAACATAGTGAGACCTTAACTCTGTATAATCATTTAAAAACACATAATAATTAGTCAGGCATTATGGTGTGTGGTTGTGGTCCCAGTTTCTTGGGTTGCTGAGGTGGAGGGATCACCTGAACCCAGGAGATCAAGACTTCTATTAGCCATGATTGCTATGATCCTAGATGACAAAGCGAGAACATGACTCAAAAATATGTATATTCACATATAAGGTATACATTACTAAAGAAAGATTTAAATTGATATCTAAATAGTACGTCTTAACTAACTAAGAGAGGGATGATTAAACTATATCCCAAGCTACCAGAAGGATTAGAAACCATCTATGGAATTTGGCTTACACAAATATGGAAGCTGTGATGTCTACGATCTGCAGTGTAGAATTCAGGATGGGAAATTTGAAGAATCACAATGCAATTCCATTCCAGAGGTTGGTATTCTGGGCTCCCAGGACAGTCAATGACATAGTTTCAGTCAGGAGGCTGGTGGCCTAGAGACCCAGGCGAGAAAATGGTATAGTTCCTGTCAGCTGGCTGGCAAGCAATGATACAGGAAAGCTGAAGATGTAGCTCCACTCAGAAGGCTGCCAGACAATGACAAAGGAAGAGCAGTAATGTAGTTCCAGACAAAAGGCTGACAGTCTGGAACTCAAAAGGGCAAGTTCACTGATCCAGTCAGAATACTGGCAAGAGGATCCATGACATAGCTTCAGCCTAAAGTCTGTCAGGCTGGAGTCCCAAGAGAGCCCTTGATATATATAGTCCCTGTCATATGGTTAGCAGGCAGAGAAATAAGGACAGACAAAGATGTAATTTTATCCAAAAGGCTATCATATAGAAAATAAGAAAAGCAAAATATGTCAGAAGGCAGGAGGCCTGCTGTCCCAGGACATCTAATGTTCTAGACCATCTCTATAGGAAATCTTTTAGAAAACATATTATTGTTGACAGACACTTGTATTTTTTTATGCATGTATCAATTGAATGAGGCCTGCAGACACTTATAAGACAATGTGTTGCATTCATACTTTACTGATTTAAAAGTAAATCTCATCCAAACATAAGTTCCAAGTTGATACACACAAGAGTCGTCACAGAGGTCCTTCAGATCCAGCTTCGTGACACTTTATACAATTAATTCATTTATCTTTTGAGCACAATGTTATGGTCTGATAGTGCAAGATGTTCCAGTTCTTCCCTCATCGTAGAAGTGGTCCTTTCTCCCTAATAACTTTCGGTTATCTGCCAGAAGAATTTAATGCAAATACAACTATAAGAGTATTAAGGAAATATTGCCTATAATATTTCATAACAACAATGTCCAGCTAGATGGTGATGGCACAGGTCGGACTGTAAGATTCTTACAAATGCAAGTGTCCAGAAAGATTCTCTGCATAGCTGTGTGTGGTGGTTTGTGAGTGAAAGTTGACCTGAGGGGAGATTCGGATTCTTGTACCCAGGGCTCTCCTTCAGATGTTACTGCAACCCTGCACTGCCCTGAGACTGGATCCACTGATGCATAGGATTGCATGCTGTTCTCAGGGCTCTCCTGAGATAAGTCCGCAGAATACGGCTAATCCTCACCACCTGATGCCCAGTCCACACCATCACCTTTGACAGCAGAGCTGCAGGAGTCCTAGATTGGAGGGGAGAACAGGTTCATGAGAGCTGGCGAGGAACCACACCACCCACTATAGCTGATTGAATTCATTTTCTCTGAACTAGAACCAGTCGGAGACTTGCATTGCCCCTCTCAGGTCCATGCAACCTACAACCTGGGACCCATAAGTTATCTAATCGAACTTGGAGAGATAGACATGCCTTGCATCTCCTGGAACAGGCAGACATGACAGATTTAATTGGATGACTTGGCAACAGTGGCAGCAAGCAAGATGAGTCCAGATCTGTTCCATGGACAACCCTCTTCCCACAGTAGTCCATGGAACGTCTGACCATGCTAAAACTAACCCTATCAGCCTGCTCTGAGTGCAGAGAGAAGGGACTGGAGACCAGAGACGAAAGGAAGTTGAAGTTACAGGAACGGCCTCAAAGCGAGTTTTTTTATTTGTTTGCTTGTCATTTGTTTTCATTGTTTTTCCTTTTCCTCTTCTTTTTTTCTGTTTTTATTACATTTCATATTTTCTTTGTTTCTGTTATTTTATTCCATTCTTTTATGCTCAGGTTTGTGTATGGGTATTCTTGAGGGAGAATACACCAATATTGGATCTTTTGTCAGTTATTGGGTTTGTATGTCTGTATTTTTTTTATTTTGTTTTTGTCTCTTCTCATTTGTTAGTTGGTACACCTGTCTCTTTTCCCTCTTCTGTCTCTCCACATTCCTCTCATCCCACTCCTTTCCTTTTTCATTTTTTTCTTACATAATTTTGCTTATGGGGGCAAACCTATACTCCCACTGCATGCACAGATTGTAAGTTAGTGGAAAGTGAGTTCAAGGGGGCCCACACACCAGTCAATGAATACCAAGATCTGCAGAGAGTTTCCACTCAATTAAATCTGAAAACTACAAAAAGAACAGACTGCATCTACAGTCTAGCTTCATAATTAAGCAAATCCAAAGGATCCACATCAGAAAGATTAGGCGATTGAGTAAACAGAAGTAAAAACTGAATAACAGAATTAAAGAAGAGGTTAAAAAGTGGGAGGAAAATCTATGCAAATGAAGAAAAACCAAAGGAAGAATATGGGTCTCATACAGACCCCTGGGAGTTCAGACACTGAGACTACAGACTTCAAATGCAATAAATGAAGATTCCCTAGAATGACTGTTCTCAACCCACAAGCCCTAATATTAAGACATTACTGGAGAAAACAAATAGAATTGTGGTGACAAAAGAGGAAAGAATGAAAGAGTTGATAACCAAGTTAACAGAAATAAAGAATACTTTGAATGAAATAAATAGCACACTGATAAGCATAGAAAATAGAAAAAGCCAGGTGGAAGAATGAATCTCAAAACTTGAGGACCAAAATCCTTAGCTAACCCAAACTGCTAAAAACATGGAAAAGAAGCTTAAATACAAAGCAAACCCTCTGAGAGATGAGTGATCTTAGTCTGAATTTAAGGTTAATTGGAATTCCTGAGGTAGTTAAAGGACAGAGACTACCCTAGGACAAACATTCCATTAAATTATACAATAACTGGTCTCAGTGACTCAGCCTGTAATCCGATGCTTTGGGAGGCTGAGGTGAGTGAATTGTCTGAGCCCTTGGATTCGAGACCTGCCTGGGCAACTTGGTGAGACTTCATCTGTTCAATAAAATAAAAAATTAGCCGGAACTACAGGAGTGGTAGCACACTCCTGTAGTTCTAGCTACTTGAAAGGCTGAGGCAGAAGGATTGCCAGAGCCCAGAGGTTCAAGGCTGCAATGGCCGGGAGCAGCCATTGCACTCCAGTCTGGGCAACTGAGTGAGACTCCAGCTCAAAAAAATATATATATATACAATAAAACTTTCCTTATCTCATCAGTAATGTGACCGTTCAAACACAATATATTGAAAGAACTCCTGCAAGACAAAAAATGAGAAGACCACCTCCTAGACACATAGTAATTCACTTACACATGATCAGTGTAAAAAAATTCAAAATGGAGCAAGAGAAATAGGTCCGACTACCTACCATGGCAGAGCTAATAGAATAGCACCAGACTTATCTAATGAAACACTTCAGCATGGGAGATCTTGGAATCCAGCATTGAAAGTTCAGAAAGATAAAAATTTTCAACCAAGAATTACCTATCCAGCTAAGCTAAGCTTAATCAGTGATGGAAAGTTAAAATTCTTCCCAGAAATTCAATCCCTAAGAGCATATGCTGGCTCCAGAACAGCTCTACAAGAAACTTAAGAAAGTATAAAACACAGAAGAAAGAAAAGTAAGAATGACAATGATCTTCAAAAGAATGCAGAAAAAAGACTGAAGATACAGATGAATCAGTCAACATAACAAAAGAATAACAAACAAATAAACAAGCAGCAGCAACAACAAACTTTATAAGAACTTCATGACAGTAATACACTCCCATATTTGAATAATAAGCCTGAACGTGAAAGGACTAAAAAAAAAAACTGATAATACACAGAATGGCAAAATGGATGAAATCTCATGAGGCAACAACATATTGTCTCCAAGAGACATCTCACCAGAACGGACACTTGCAGTCTCAAAGTAAGAGAATGGGAAACAAAATTTCAGGCAAATGGAAAATGAAAGAAAGCAACATTCATGATCTTAGTGTCAGACGAATACCCTTTACACTAAAAAAATTTAAAATAATAGAAGGTCAATACATAATGATAAAGGTAAAAGACATTAGCAAGAAATATCCATCCTAAACATATATGCACCCAACATAGAGCACCAATTTTCATAAAGCAGCTTCTAGTTAACTTAAAAAAGATATTGATGCTAACATAATTATATCTGGGAACTTAAATGCCCCACTCACAAACCTGGACATATCATCAAGACAAAAAATCAGCAAATAGATCTGGAAACTCATCAAGACAAAAAATCAACAAAGAGATCTGGAAAATCAACATGACAATTGACCAAATGAACTTCATTGAACACTGAAACCAACAATCATGGAATATATATTCTACTCATCTCCACGTGGAACGTACTATAAGATCAACCACATACTCCAAAATAAATCAAGCATAAACAAATTATATAAGATTGACATACTGCCAGGCACCTTGTGAGACTACAGTGGAATAAAAATAAATATAGTCACCAACAATTTCTTCCAAAACTTACAAAGACATGGACATGAAACAGCATGATAATAACCAACTCCTGGGTCATCATGGAAATCTAAACAGAGATGAGAAGATATCTGAAAACAAAAGGAAATCAAGAAACATCTTACCAAAGTCTCTGGGGTGCCATGAAAACAATAATAAGAGGGGTATTCATATCTCTATGAATTCACATGAGTAAAATGGAAAGACCACATGTTAGCAACCTAAGAAGTCACCTAAGGTAGTTAGAAAAACAAGAGCACCGAAATACTAACTTAAGCAGAAGAATCAATATCACCAAAATAAACAGCCAAATTTAGGACAAACAAGATAAAAAGCTAATACTAAAATATCCGCAAACAAAATTTAGCTCTTTGGAAGGATAACCAGGATTAATGGACCCCAACATAGACTGACCAAGAAAAAGAGAAAAAAAGAATGCCAAATAAACACAATCAGAAATGCAAGACAAAGTCAAAACTAATTCCAAAGAAATAAAAAATATTATCAAAAACTACCAGCTCTAGCCTCTGCCTCACCATAGCAATGACTGTAGGACGTTGACAGCATGGGCTGGAAATGGAGCACAGCAAGGAAGCCAGAGGCAGAGCCTCACTGGAGGAAATAAAAAAAACTGGCACCCTTCTACCATCTTGAAAATTGGCAGGAAAATGATCCTGATTGCTCATCACTTGTATGTAAACAAACTTGAAACCCTTAAGGAAATGGAGGACTTTCAGACAACACACAACCCCCCAGGTTGAAGCAAGAAAAAAATCGAGATCCTAAATATACCATTAACAATCCAGGAAATTGACTATGTCTTAAGAAAACTGCCTACAAAAGAAAAGCCCTGGACCGTATGACTTTCCAGCAGAAATCTGCAAAACATTCAAGGAGAAACTGTAAACAAGACTATTGCAAGTATTCCAAGCAATTGAGAAAGATAGAACTCTCCCCAAAACATTTTATGAAGTAAACATCACATTGATACCCAAGTGAGGAAAGAGTTCCAAGAAAGAAAGAGAACTACAGTACAATATCATTCAGGAAATTAGATGCTAAAATTCTCAACAAGATCTTAGCAAACCATTTCTAACAACAAATCTCCAAAATTGTCCACCACAATGAAGTAGGCTTCATACCCATAATGCAGGGATGGTTCAACATTCACAATTAAATACATCAAAAGCTGGAAATACAAAAACTACATGATTATATCATTAGATGTGGGAAAAGCTTTCTATAAAATCCAGCACTCCTTCTTGATAAAAACCCCTCTAGGCATAGGTGGAACATAACTCATAATTGTAAGAGTCATCTATGAGAAACCTACAGCCAGCACACTGCTAAACAGACAGATATTGGACCCATTTCTCCTGAAAAGTGGAACAAAAATAAGGATGCTTACTCTCACCCTTCCTTTACGACATAATTTTGGAAGTTCAAGCTGGAGCAGTCAGACAAGAGAAGGGGATCAGAGGGAAACAAATAGGAAAAGAGGAAGTCAGATTAACCATCTTTGCAGATGACATAATCCTATAACTCAAAAGCCCAAGAGAATCTATGAAAAAACTCCTTGCACAGATAAAGAAAACTGGCAATGTCTTGGGGTATAAAACAAATGTGCAAAACACAGTCCTATTGCTATACACCTACCATAAACAAAGAGAAACAAAAAGAAAAGCTACAATTCCATTCACAATAGCATCAAATAATTTAACTATATGGCATCTTCTTAACCCAAGATGTGAAAGATATTTGTGACAAAAACTACAGAACACTGCTCAAAAAAATCAAAGATGACACAAACAAAAGGAAAAATTATTCCATGCTCATGTATTGGAAGAATCATCATTGCTATGATGTTCATTCTATCTAAGGCAACCTACATATTGATTGTAATATGCATAATATTACTACCAGCATTCTTTTCAGACTTGATCAGACTCTTTAGTGATTACTAAACTCTCGTCTTTCTCTCTCATACAACTATAATATTTACTTACAGATATTTTGAAATAGTCACTTGATGACAACTGTTTCTATATCTTCTTCCCATGGATTGTTCACTCTCCCTCCATCACAGTTTTAATGTGAACATTTGTGTGAATCATATAGTGAATGAATTTCACAATATTTGTTACAATATCTACCAGACTCGAGAGTGTTTCCACTACCTTCACAAGGAAATTCAGACATCTTCCAGTACACTCTGGTTTTGTTTTCCCCTTGGCTTTGAGTCTGCATTTTGTGCTGTCCTAAAGGTAATTTCTCTATTTCTCCTCTCACAGGTGTACACCAGTGATACATTTGCAGGATAATTGTTAGTTTGGTTGAAGGATCAGGAAGGTTAAATCACAAAACAAAAAGTGGAAACCTTTGTGGATGATTAACTACTATCTTGATAAAGATGATAGCTGAGTCTATATTTTTAAATTCCATACAATAAATAGGAGAAAATGAATATGCCAGTAATACTGACTAAAGCTGTTAAAAGTAAGCAAAGAGAAACATTGTTAGGGAGGTAATGAGAGACATGTTATAACAAGGAAAGGCTAAAGTCTCCTAAAAAGTTATCTGCATCTCTTCATATTTTTAGAAAATGACAGTAATGCAGAAAAACATTACAGACTATTTAAGGAAATGTGAGTTCTGTACAACCCAATGGATGTAAATATTTCTGCACTGGAGTTGAATGAGGAAAGCAGTCAGGTCCATGTTTGAGGCCCAGGCACTAGGGCTCATTCTAGACAGATGTGAGCTCTTGGAGACCACACAACCAATTCCTGTTTCCTGTGCTTACATTTACATTGGCAGAATTGATAACTACATTAAACAGATTAAACATATATGTAAAAAATGAAATAAAGGATTCAGTATTAAATATTATCACAGCCACAATCACATAATTGAAAATAATGTTTCCAAATATCATCCTTGCCAGCAAACTCGCCAAAACACTCCCATAGAGTCCAAGTCCTCCAATCTCTGAGACATCCCACCCAAGTGCTTGCTCTACAGTAAGAGACTTGAAAATATACCCCTCATCTGATGAAAACCGACCCAGTTCTGATCCTGAAACTCTGGGAGAGAAGACCTGGCCTGTGATTCACATTCAATTGGTGTTGGATGATTTGAAAGAGGCACACTCCAGAGAAAGGGCAGGAGTGGGCTGGTCTCATGAGAAACAATGCTGACAGTATACACCAGAACATGCTAGACCTGTGAAGGACAGATTCACCATCTTAAGGGGTGATTCAAAGAACATGCTGTATCTGCAAATGAACAGTCTTTAACCTGAGGACACACAGCTCTGTATTGATCTGAAGTCACCCAGCGGGATGCCGGGATGAAATTAACTGCAGGGGGAACTCAGTGACCAGCCAGCACTGGAACCCACCGAAAACATGTGCAGGGAGCAGCTAAAGAGGAATACCGTGTTTGGTCAGTAATTTCCTATCTTGTTTAAGGTCAGCTCTCAGATGCTTCTAAAAACAGTTCTTGCTCTATTCTCTTGGGAGTAATTTCTCACATTTTCACTGTGGCAAATAAAGGATCAAGTTACTTTCTCAGTGGATGAGATGTCACCAATGACTGTTGACCTTTCCTTCACCAGGTTCATACAGGACTAAATTTCCTTCTTGCCAAATCATTATCTTGGGTATTCTCATCTCACCTGGAATGGACTTTATTTTTGACTATTTCTTTCCTGCTCATGGAATTAGCGTATTTCCATGTGAATACCTTAGAGTTCAAGCAAAGACACAAACAGGCATAGAAGATTTTCCATAAAGATCTGGGTCAAATAATTGCATGTGTGACTAAGAAGTTACTTTAAGAAGAGCTTCTGTCTGTGTGTCACAGGCCCTGAGTTCTACTGGGCAGGTGGCCACAATGAGAACATGACCAGCAGGTTGGTGACACAGGTAAACAGGCACCCTTTTCTTCCTGGTGAGGAGGTTTCTGCAGAAGCCTAGCATCCCACTAGGGGATAAGTGACACTCACTTGCCTGCCCCTACTCCTCAACAAGTTGAACAGTGCTGAAGACCAGTTCCAGGTGGGTTCAGGGTACCCCAAAGGTGGAGACGGTGTCAGAGATTGGGGAGAAGAAGAGAGAAAGAGAGAGAAAGAGAGAAAGAAAGAGACTGGACTCCAGTCTAGTGCAGAAGCGATGTGTGTTATTGAGAATTACAATGGGTATTTTAAACACAAAGTCATATGTGGGAGGGGCATCCCTCACCCACCAGAAACCTTAATCCATGAAAACTTAATCAATGATTGCCTTTAAACCCTTTTCATATGATAATCTTAAAATCCCATAACAAACGATAACCTAATCCATGACTGACATATTCTATAAACCTTTTCCATCCTAAGCTGACTGATTTATGCCAAGTTAAACAATTCTATAGAAGCTTAAGTATTAACTTTACAAACGAAAGTGGCCCATCCCAGAATGTTTGGAATGTGGCCCAGTCCAAAGTTCACAGTGGGTTACATGCAAGTAATCCAGCCACATTCTTTCAACAAAATGGCTGTCTTCTAAAACTAGATTCTACAATTACACCTTCAATAAATCCAAAGATCATGACCCAGAAGCCTGTGACCAATACTAAGGCTCTTAGATGTGACACGAGTTTGAATTATAAGTGGTGTGAAGGCCAAAACTGCAGTTTGTGGAAGAATGGGAGCAATGAGCTTCTAAAGTTAGCTTGTATTCATCCCAGTCTCAGAGTTTTTATGTTTTGAGCTCACAGGAGCTTAATCTGGTTAGTACTGAGTAAAAAGGGGGAGGAAATGGGGTCAAATAGCTCCCGAACGCATCCTAGAGGTCTCGGGGTCAACAGCCCTTCCTGATCCCTAACGCTCAATGGGCCTCCATGACTGGCTCCCAACAGAACAGCAGAACATCATCACCTGAGAAACTGACAGTGGGGGGCTGTCTCCTCCTCCCAGTCCTGAAGTTTCTTCCTTTATGCATCTATGTGAACTCCAGGAACCTCAGAGTTTTAAAGGGGTTCCCTCAGCTCGAGTATGTCTTCATTTCTGACCAGAGGCTCCAGCCTTGGTGGTGTCTTCAGTGTCCTGGCAAGCAGTGACAACAAAACCCAGAATGCTCAAACTTCCCAGACCTCTCTCATTGTCAAAAACAAGCCCCAATTCCTAGGCTGAGTGGAGAATATGACACAGCCCTCAGCTCTAGAGGAGCTGCTTAGGAGAATTGAAGGCCCTGCTGTGGGATGCAGAATCCAGGACCAAGTTACAACCATCTGAACCTTCCAATCCCAAGTGTTCACCATGAGGATGACACATACAACTTCTGGCTGAGGTATGGAGCTATTTGAAACAGACCTGGAAATGTTTGTGTCTCCTAATGGGGCCTTTATAAGTGAGCTCACCTGATCGTGAGACCTACAACTAAAATCATGAGTCATTATCCCTGCAGAGACTACCTGTACAGGTTAGAGATGGATAAGACCCACAGAGACATTCCAAAATATTAAGGGATTAAGCAGAGATAAAAGACAGACCCTGATCCACAGGGACCTCAAGCCATTGAGCTCGACAATGAAGGTCCCCTGGTTAAAAATGAGCACCTGTTTTGCTCCTTGGAAGACACCACATACAGGGTCACCAAGATACTCACAGACTACAGGATGTGCCTTTGAGTGTGGGACAAGCTGGGATGCTCTCTTCCATGACTTTTACCACAGGAGAGGAGAGCCAAGAAAGAACTGCCTCTCCTGTGGTAAGAGTCATGGAAGACAACATCCATGGAAGACAGCATCCATAGAAGATAGCATCCATGGAAGACTGCATCCAAACAGGGCTGCCTGTGACACTCCATGGTAGCTTGGACCCTCCTCAGTGTTGTTTACACACCCCAAATGTGAGAAGAACAGGCAACATACCATGGACTCACAGCCCCATTCTCAGGTATAAGGTGTTTGCTATTGTTCTGTTTGGCAAGGGCACAGGTCTATAGACAGTATAGGAGACACTACCCATATCCTAGACAGAGGCAGAAAAAGTGCATTTCCCACAAATTTCTGGGGACTCTACCTTTAGTATCTGTTGTGTTTCTGGATGAGCAGGTGTGGGTGGGCTCTGAGTCCCATTCACTCAGGTTCAAAATTTCACTGAATAGATATTTAACCAAAGGACTATAACGGAGAGAAAAGGCTACCCAAAAGTTCTGAAGCTCCTTCGGACTGACTGTGAGTGTTGACTGCATCAGACCATTTGAAGTTCTAGGCAGAGGGTATCGGGGGTTTTGCAAAAGTTTGACTTTGTTCTCCCTATACAGCTGTTGTGTATAGTAAGGACAATTCACTATGTTATAAGATAGTTTGCGAAGGATACGGTGTCACAAAGAAGATTTCACCAGGGCACAGCCTTTCATATTCGGCTACAGAAATGAGGGAAAGCTGCTTTGTGAGTCAGATAGAATCCTCCCCAGGGCGGGAGCAGGAGGGCAAGGGGAACTCAATACCCACACAAACAGTCTGAGCCTGGAAGAAGGTGCGCAGGGGCTGGTGAGATGTTATCTGTATAAATATAAAGTTTCCTTTTATACAAAAAGGACTTTATAATAACTACTTGAGAAAAAATGCTGAGGTTTAGATAAATATTTATTGAACACATACACCTGCCTCAAGACGAAAAGGAAAATCTGAAATCTGTTCATTTCAATATAGATGAGTTGGCAGGCAAAAGTTGACAAACATTTAGTTTGGGATTATTTCACTGACTATGTTGTGCTTTATTCTCTTTTCAGATGTACTGTGAAGATTTAATGAAAGTAGTAGCCATATGACCTTAAGGAAACTAGTTTTTCTCCTCTGAATGTTAGCTTCTAAATCTTTAAAACAGAGGTTGGTGAATCTGGAGGAAAAAAGCAGCTGAGCCAGTCAAACTATGCGAGTCCTGGCATGAGTGAGTGAGTGTGTGAAAAATTTTGTGTACACACAGGGGTGTGACTGGGCGGGTGAATGACTGACTGATTGAAGGCTAAGGTTAGGAGGACAAGGGTTCTGCTGGTGCAGTGTTTGGTGTCACAGCTGCTTTGCTTGGAACCTAGTGATTTTTGGAACACAGAAGCTATACATCATTTAAAAAAAATTAATCAATGAAACCCTGGGAAGAAAATGCAGGAAGAGATGACTAAGTGGGGTCTCGTGAGCAAGAGGCCAGGGATCTCCTGGTGCAGAAGCTGTTGCTACAGTTTCTCTGCTTAGTCCCTGACACTTCCCAGGTCACAGTAGCCCAGCACCAATTTATTTAGAAGGACAATATTTTTCTTGCATAAAAGTGGTGGGGAAAGACTGCTGCTCCTAACTTTGCCTCACCCCATCAGCACCTGGCCAGGCACTGTCAGTATGGACTGTGGAGGGAGCCCAGAGGCAGAGTCCCACAGGAAAGAACAAAAGAGTCATTTTGCCACCATCTTTAATGTGAGGTCGGGAAGTGCTCCAACTTGGTCACCACGGAGCAACAGACTCAAACTCTGTGACTGGCAGAGCCACTACCCAGGGGTTGATCATGACCCAGAGGGAATATCCTGAAAGTATAACCCCCCCAAAATAAAAAAGATTATCAGAGATTACTGTGTAAACCTATATGAAAACAAACATGATAACTTAAATGAAATGTAGAATTTTCTGACATCACACAAGCTCCCCATGTTGAAGCAAGAAGACATTGACACACTAAAAAACAATCAAGGAAATTGAGCCTTTCATAAAAAAATCTACCTACAAAATAAATGTCCTGAAGAAGATGGCTTTCCAGAAGATTTCTACAAAGCATACAAGGAAGAGATGACACCAATCTTAGCAAAAGTATTCCAGGCAATTTAGATAGATGGAATTCTCCTGAAATCATTTCACAGAACTACCATCACACTGATACGCAAACCGTGTAAAGATCCAACAAAAAATACAACTACAGTCCAATGTCCCTTGGGAACATAGACGCAAGAATCTTCACCAAGACTCTACCAAATTGAATCTAATAACACATCTCCAAAATCATCCACTATGACCAAGTAGGCTTCATCCCCAGGATGCAGGGTTGATTCAACATTCTCATGACAATACACGCAATTAAATGTATCAACAGAAGCAAAAATAAGGACCACAAGATTATCTCATTAGATGCAGACAAAGATTTTCACAAAATGAAGCATCCCTTCTTGACAAAAAACCTTAAAACACCTAGGTATAGAGGAAAAATACCACAGAATAGTAAGTGTCATCTACTATAAGCGACAGCTAACATAAAGGTAAATGGACAGAAACTGGAAACATTTCCCTTGAAAACTGGAACAATACAAGCCTGCCCACTCTCACTTCTCTTGTGCAGCACTATGGTTTAAGTCCTAGCTAGGGCAATTAAACAAGAGAAAGCTATCCAGGGTATACAAATAGAAAAGAGGAAGTCAAGTTATCAATCTATGCTGACAACGGAATCCTATACTTTGAAAATGCAAAAGAATTTGTCATAAGCCTGTTTGCACTAATAAATGAATTTGATAAAGTCTCAAGTACAAAATAAATGTGCACAAGACAGTTGTATTTTTATACACTAACCATAAAAAGGCAAAGAGTCAAACAAAAAGCACAACTCTATTCAAAATTGGCAGACACACAAAAAATGAAATACTTCAGCACTTTCCTAACCAGAAAAGTGAAAGAATCTTTAAAATGAGAATTAAAAAACCACTCAAAGAAATCTAAGACTCAAATAAATGGTTAAGTATTCCATGTTCATGGCTAGGAAGAATCAACATTGTTAAGATGTCTATCCTACCAAAGACAATCTACAGATTCAATGCAATACCCAATAAATTACCAACATCATTCTTCTCAGAACTGGAAAAGACAACATACAAATTCAAATGGAAACAAAAATGACCAGGGATAGCCCAAACAAACCTTAGCAAAAGAAATAAAGCAGGAAGCCGGGCTCGGTGACTCAGCCTGTAATCCCGTGCCTTTGGGAGGATGAGGTGAGTGGATTGCATGAGCCCGCGGGTTTGAGACCCACCTGGGCAACTTGGTGAGACCTCATCTCTACAATAAATCAAAAATTAGCTGGATGTGGTAGCACATGCCTGTAGTTCCAGCAACTTGGAAGGCTGAGGCAGAAGGATCAACGGAGTCCAGCAGGTCGAGGCTGCTGTGACCAGGAGCAGCCACTGAACTCCATCTGGGCAGCAGAGGGAGACTCAAAAAAAAAAGAAAAAGAAACAAAGCAGGAGGTATCACACTTCAAGACTTCAAACATTACTATGTGGCTACAGTAATCAAAACAGCCTGGTATTTTTAGAAGAACAGGCATATAGACCAATAAGCCATGATAGAGATTCTGGAAGCAAAACCTCAATTTCTCAATTCATCTTTGACAAAGCTTCCAAAAACAATCACTGGGAAAAGGAAAACATATTCACCAAATGGTGCTGTGAATACTGGCTAATCACAAGCAGAAAATTCAAACAGGACCCCTACCAGTCACAATACACAAAAATTAATTCTACATGGATGAAAAACATAAACGTAAAACCTCTTAACTATAAGAATCTTTAAAAATGCGGAAGGCACCCTTAAGGAAATTGTAACTGAAAACCAATTTCTGATCAAAACCCTAAATGCGCATATCACAAGAAATAAGGTAGATAAGTGGGGCCTCATCATACTGGCAAGCTTCTGCACAACAAATGAACCATCAAGAGAGCAGGAATACAGTTCACAGAATGGGAAAAAATATTTTCCGGATTTATGTCTGACAAAGGCTTAAAAACTGAGATCTGCATGGAAACCAAACATGCCAAAAAGAGGGAAAAAATAGAGTCACATTAAAAAGTGCACAATAGACAGGTATAGACACTTCTCGAAAGAAGATATACAGGCAGGCCAACAGACACATGAAAAAGTGCTCATCCTCACTAATCATCAGACAAATGTAAATCAAAACCACCTTGAGATACCACCTAACCCAAGCAAGATTGGCCATCTTTCATAAAGCAAACAACAACAGATACCGGTGAGGCTGCAGAGAAAAGGGAACTCTTCTACACTGCTAGTGGGAATGCAAACTAGTGCAACCTCATTGGCGAACACTGTGGCAATTTCTGAATATGATCCAGCAATATCCCTATTGAGAATATACCCAGAGAAACGCAAATCATTCTACAAAAATAATCCCTGCACAAGCATGTTTGTTGCAGCTCTATTAACAATAGCAAAAACATGGAACCAACCATGCTGCACATCGAAACTGGACTGGATAAAAGAATGTGGTACGTATACACAACTGAATATCATGGATCTATAAAGAAGGAAAAACATAAGGAATTCGCAGCAACTTGGATGGATTTAGAGTCTCTCATACACTGATCTATCACAGAAACAAAGAACAGAGTACCATATGTTCTCACCCATAAGTGGACCTTGGACAATTATCATAATACTTGTCAGGGGAAGGTGGAGTGGGATTGGCACTTGAGCTAATCTATCAGAGTTGGGAGGGGCACACCTCATCAACAAGGGTACTTCCATAATGAACATTTGTATACATAACCCTGAATTGTACCCCACATTTTAAACTGAAAAAAATAGAAGTGAAATCTTATATAAAGAGGGAATTTGTAGGATTTCTGGATATCTCAATTGTTGGAGGATGGAGGAAAAGGATACTGTTATAGAATTCAATGGAGCAGAACTTTGAATGACATATAATACCAGGGTTCTTGCATTCTGATATCAGTACTAAAATCTGTTACGGTGGCTGGTTGTGTGACTGGGAGGCAGAGACTTGGATATTGTGTGCAGGTGCATAAATTTAAAATGATTGTGAATAAGTATGCCCAGATGATCAACGCTGAGTATGAACTGGAAGCATGTAACAGGGACACATCCACCAGTAAAACTGCAAAACTTCTCTGTGTAGAGCTTTAATTAGAGTTGCCCTTAATCTAAACACAAATTGCTAGGAAAAATTTTTGAATCTGCCACTTCATGAGGAATTACATTCAATTTCTATTGACATTAGGATAAAAAATACAGTCTAGTATCATGCATCTAGGGCATAATTTTAGAAAATAATGTCTATGAACTGAAGTGTCTGGAAACTCAGAATACAGGGATAGAAATTCTGGAAATCGTCTTAAGTGTGTAGGTCTGATCTATTAGCAGTTCATGGGGTTTGCTGCACAGTCAAGTGAGATCGAAAAACTTAACATCATAGCGTTAAAAATGGGGTGCTCTGGGCCCAGAATGAGCCACGGTAAGGATAGTTTCTTGATCCAAATAACTGTCTACACAAATATCAGTGATATATCAGGCATAAGTATCCTCACATACGATTATGACTTGGTTCTTGGGATCTCATGTTGTGTGGTCCGTGTGTCATCTATATTCTCCTTTCTGACTAAGCTTGGTGTTGGGCTATGACACACCCCATAAAGTGATTATGCAAATAGCCTGATGTCTACTGAGGTAAATACAGATATGTCTGTGCCTGAGAACATCACAAACAATCTTATCGTTCTTTCTCAAAAAAGAGCCAGAGAAAACAGATCCTCACCATGGACTAGACTTTGAGGATGGTCTTTTAGTGGCAGCATCTACAGGTAAGTGGCTTTTCAGGTGTGAAGCTGAGGAGGGGATTGGGGCAAGGAAATATGTTTTTATACTCTTATGTCATCTCTCCATAGTGGTCCACACCCAGTTGCAACTGGGACAGTCTGGAGCTGAGATGAGGAGTCCTGGGCCCTCACTGAAGATATTCTGCAAGGTTTCTGGATATACCTTTACCAACTATGCTATGCCCTGGGTGAGATAAGGGCTTGAATGGATGGGTAGGAACTACCCTGGTGATGGTGAGACAAGTTATGCATAGAAGCATGAGGCAAAACTCACCATGAGCAGGAATATATCCATGAGCACAGCCTTCATGGAGCTGAGCAATCTGAGATCAGAGGACTTGGCCACGTATTAATTTGCTAGAGAAAAAGCACGAAAACCCACATCCTGATTGTGTAGAAACCCTGAGGGAGAAATCAGTTGTGTTGGGCTGCAGGGATGACAGTGATTATGAGGAATTAGATTTGTAGGAAAAAGTGACACATAACTGCCGAAAAGTAACAATATAATAATGTATAAACGCTCATCATTTAAGAAATTCCCAAGCCGAGCTCTGTGGCTCAGCCTGTAATCCCACGCCTTTGGGAGGCTGAGGTGAGTGGATTGCCTGAGCCCGTGGGTTTGAGACCCGCCTGGGCAGCGAGATCTCATCTCTACAATAAATCAAAAAATCAGCCGGGCGTGGTAGCGTGCACCTGTATTTCTGGCTACTTGGAAGGCTGAGGCGGAAGGATTGCGGAGCCCAGCAGGTCAAGGTTGTGGTGGCCAGGAGCGGCCACTGCACTCCAGTCTGGGCGACAGAGTGAGACTCCAACTCAAAATTAAAAAAAAGAAATTCCACACTCCAAAATGACCCTATAATCAAAATTAAGTTTGAAGAAAAGTAGCAAGCGCTAACCCTGATACAAACTATCCTGGGGGAAACGTGAATTTTCAATTCTGATGGACAAATAATTGGGGACAAGTATGACTGCATAGCCAGATCACCCCCTTAAATATTTCTGATACCATTATAAAGAAAACTTTAATGCAGCTTTAGAATCACAGCAAAATTGAGCAGAAGATACAGAGGGTTTCCATATGTCTCTTGTCTACATAGGCAAGCCTTTCCTACAGTCAACATTCTGTACCAGAGTTATAAATATGTTTCAGTAGCCAAAGCTTCATTCACATATCCTTTATTTTCATTCCTGTGTTTCCAAGGCACAACAATTCTACATTCACTGGGAATCCCACAGTTTCGTCAAGTGAGTTACAAGGAATGATGCCAGTTGGAGGGAAAGGCTATCCTTGTTTGCATTATTTCAAGACCCATGAATTGTGGATGACTTACAGCTCATCTTATTCCTGGCTTACGATGTCCCATGCCAGAGTTTAAAGTCTACAATTTATTGAAAGCAAGTTCATGTCTGTAAAAGACTAGCAGCTTCTGGTGAACCCACGATAAATATCCTTTTAAAAGTGGAGACCATGACCATCAGTGTTGTCATGTATGGTGCCTTATAGTTGGATGAAATACAGAGTCAGGGTGTAGAAAGTTGTTCTGGATGTGGCTCTTTGGGCAAAAAAGACAATACATGCATTTATCTGAACAGGTACAATAGCTTCTCCTAAAAAAGTGGATTAAAACTTGAAGGTGTCCAACTGGAGGTGCATGCTAGTATCCTATGCCGGTTGCACATTAGTCAGATGTGTGATCCTCAGTGGTCTTGGAAAGAGAAATCCCAACTTGCATTATTGGTTTTGGCGGTGCCAGTCATCAGCCAGCACATTAATAAAGAAATCAAAGAAGAAAACATTATATATAAATATATTATACGCATGCACACACATACCTATATACATATATTTATAATACTATTCATGTATAAATACAAGTAATTTACTTTCAATATTTCTCTTAATAGCTTTAAATGTAAATAATTTGAAATACAAGTAAAAAGACAGGAATTAACAGAAACATTCAATAAGAATGCCAGATCCAACTTTTGGTTGCTTACAGAAGACTATTTTTAAATTACAAGCACAGAAAAGTTAAAACTGAAAGTATGAAAAAACATAGTACATGAAGATGGAAAGCAAAGCTGAGCTGATGAGGCTACATTTGAGTGGAACATAAATAGAGTTGATGACAAAATACCATTATAAGGGTTATATAACACAATTTCATTTTTATTGCAATGCCACCCCATTAAGAAAGCAGAGTACTGAAAAATAGAACCCAAATTCTGTGAAACTAAATTTGACCAAATTGAAGAAAGAAATAGAGTTCTGAAATAATAGTTGTATTAACAAATACCCTAATTTCAATAGTGGACACTATATCCAGAATAAAATTAATGAAATAGAGGACTTAAACAACACAGTTACCCTATATAGATCTATACATAATACTCCAATAAATGAAAGCAGAGTAGACATTTTTCTCAAGTACAAATGGAACTTCCTTCAAAATACATCATGTGAGAAAACACACACAGATACACACCCAATTGATTTAAAATGAAATATATAAAGTAGTAAATATGATCAAAGTAACAGTAAACTAGAAGGCAAATATATAAAAAAAGAAGAA
This sequence comes from Carlito syrichta, assembly GCF_000164805.1. Taxonomy (NCBI): domain Eukaryota; kingdom Metazoa; phylum Chordata; class Mammalia; order Primates; family Tarsiidae; genus Carlito; species Carlito syrichta. The sequence continues at coordinate 223,670 of NW_007232896.1, forward strand.
ATTTCAAAAATGTAGAATTTAGAAATCATGGTATTAAATAAGCGGCATATTAAAAACTAAATCACAAAAAAATTGGAACATACCTTGAGAGCAATGAAAAATAAATACAACATATCAATACACATCAGAATCCTTAAAACTTTATGAGACTACCAGCACTCAGAAGAAAATTTATAAGGCTGTAATATATATGATAGGTGTATATAGATCTATATGTATGTCTATAGATATATATATAGATTTATAAATAAATATAAATGAGCATAGTGGCTCCCGCGATTAATCCTAGCCATTTAGGAGGCCAGGGTGAGCAGGAGGCTTGAGTCAGGACTTTTAGACCAGCCTGGACAATATAGTGAGACTTCATCTCTACAACAACATAAAAGTGAACATCATAATTAGTTGGATATTTTGGGGTTTGCTTATCGTCCCAGTTCCTTGGGATGCTGAGGTGGAAGGATCATCTGAGCCCAGGAAATCAAGGCTGCTGTTAGCCATGATTGTTGTGATCCTGGATGATATAGTGAGAACGTGACTCAAAAATACATACATACATAAATACATATATTTTCAAATAAAGATTTCAAATTTATATCTTAATATCACATCTTAAATAACTGGGGGAGGAGGGATTCAACTATATCACAAACTACCAGAAGAAATAGGAATGGTATGGAAATTGACTAATAGAAATATGGAAGCTGTGATGTCTAAGATCTGCAGTGCAGGATTCAGGACGGGAACTTACAAGAGTCATCAATGCAGTTCTAACTGAAAGGCTGGCATCCTGGGGACCCAGGAAAACCAATAGCATAGTTTCAGTGAAGAGGTTGGTGGTCTAGAGACCCAGGCAAGATAATGGTATAGTTCTTTTCAGATGACTGGCAAACAAAGATTCAGGAAAGCTCCATGTGTATCTCCAGTCAGAAGCCTGGCATACAATGGCAAATAAGTTCAATAATGTAGTACCAGATAGAATGCTGGCAGTCTGTAACTCAGAAAAGTCAAGTTCACTGATCTAATCAGAAGGCTGACAGGAGGAAACCAAGATGAGTCATGACATAGCTTCAGACCAATGTCTTATACATCGGAGACCCAGGAAATTCCATGATATATATAGATCCAGTCGTATGGTTACCAGGCAGATACACTAGGAAAGACAAAGATGCAGTGTTATTCAAATGACTGTCATGTAGAAAATAAGAAAAACAAAATATTTATAAACAGTCATGAAGCCTGCTGTCCCAGGAGATCTAATGATTTAGATGACCTTTGTAGGATAATTTCTAGAAAATGTATTACTGTTGACAGAGACTTTTGTTTTTGTTTTTTGCATCTACCAATTGAATTAGGTTTGCAGACACTTAAAAGACAAGGTGTTGTATTCATATTTTACTGATTTAAATGTAAATATGATCTAAAATGAGTTCCATGTTAATGCAAACAACAGCCATCACAGAGGCCCCTTGAGATCAACCGGGTGACCCTTTATGCAACTACTTAATTTATCTTTTGAGCACAATATTATGGTCTAGTCCTGACGGATGTTCCAGATCATCCCTCATTCTAGAATGGCCATTTCTCCATAATAGCATTGGATTCTTTCTCTGAATAATGTAATGTAAATCAAATTATATGAGTATATAGTAAAAATTGCATAAAATATTTAATAATAAGGATATCCAGTAAGATGGCGATGGAATAGGTAGGACTGTGAGTATCTTCACAAAACCCAGTGTCCATAAACACTGTGCCTGGGTGAACATGTGATGGCGGGTGAGTAAAATTTTGTCTGAGAGACTTTGTTCAGGAATTCAGGGTTTTCCTCAGAGGTGACTGGAAGCACCCATCATCCTGAGATTAGAGCCACCAGTGCATAGTATTGTCAGCTATTCCCAGGGTTCTCCTGGGAGAAGGCTGCAGAATGCAGCTATTCCTCCCCACCTGACACCAGTTCACTTCATCACCTGTGACAGCAGAGCTACAGGGCCCTGCGTCGATGGAGAGAGCAGGTTGTAGAACTGAAGTGGAGATCCACCATCAATGAGAAAATGCAAACTGGAGTCATATACTTTGTCCCAGGACCAGGCAGAGACATTGAGTGTCCCTCCCAGCTCATCCAGCCAACAATCTCAGACCTATAGGTTACCTCATTTTAAAGAGTGAGACAGTTGTCTCTCTCTTATGCTGGACCAGGAAAACATGTCAGATATGAGTGGGAGACTTGGCAACAGTGGCAGCAAGCAGGGTAATTCCAATTTGTTCTACACTCCTCTCACAGGAATCCATGGGGTATCTGTCCCATACTGAGAGCAACCCTAACAGCCTACCCTGAGAGGAGAGGTGAAGGGCTAAAAGGAAGTTGAAGTTACAGAAAAAGATTCCAAGTGAGTTCTGTGTTTTGATTTTTTTGCTTGTTTTTTTGTATGTTTATACTTTATTTTAGATTTTCCGCTCTCTCTCTCTCTTGCTTTTTTTTTGAGTTGGAGTCTCACTCTGTTGTCCAGACTGGAGTGCAGTGGCCACTCCCGACCACCGCAGCCTCAACCTGCTGGGCTCCGGCGATCCTTCCACTTCAGCCTTCCAAGTAGCTGGAACTACAGGCGTGTGCTACAATGCCCGGCTGATTGTTTTGATTTATTGTAGAGATGAGGTCTCGACAAGTTGCCCAGGCAGGTCTCGAAACCACAGGCTCAGTCAATCCACTCAATTCAACCTCCCAAACTGCTGGAATTACAGGTTCTCTTTCTGTTTTTAATTACATTCCAGTACTTGCTTTGTTTCTGCTATTTTATTCCATTTTTTAGAATTCCTGTTTGTTTATGGGTATTTTTGTGGGGAGGACATCAATAGTGGGTTTTTTGTTGATTTGTGTATTGGTAACGTTCCGTATGTCTTTGTTTTTCTTTTGTTTTTTTTTTTAAATTTCGGGCCTGTTTGTGTCTCTTGTTTATTAGTTGGTACAACAACATGATTTGCCTCTTCTTCTCTTGTTCCACCTTCCTCTCATCCCTCTCATTCTTTTTTCTATTGTTTTTCTTTTTCTCACTTCATTTTGCTTTCAGGGGGTAAGTCTATATCCCAATGCATAGACAGATTGTAAGGTAACAGTAATTGAATTTGGGAGTCCCAAACACCAGTCAGTGGATACTGAGCTCTGCAGAAAATTTATGAACAACAGTTTCCCATTCAATTACATCTCAAAATTGCAAACAGTACAGACCTTCACCCTCACTTCAGCTTTAGAATTGGACAAACCCAGAAAGTCCACAAGGGAAGAATAGGAAATTAAGAAAATGAAGTAAAAGCTACACCCTCATCAGGGAACACAGAATTAAGAAAGAGGCTAAAAAAGGGAGGAAAATCTACAAAAATGAAGAAACACCAAAGAAAGAATATGGGTCTATCACATACTATTGGGAGACCAGCCACTGAGAAAACAGACTTAGAAATGCAAAAAGTGATGAGCCTCAAAAGTGACTGGTCTCAAATCACAAACTCAGATATCACGACATTAACAGAATAGATAGAATTGAGGAGAGACACAAGAAAACAATAATGAAAACAGTGAATGAAAGATATAAGAAACTGATAAGCATGTAAAGCAGAATTACACAGGCAAAAAAAAAAAAAAAAAGAATCTTAGAGCTTGAGGACCAAAATATGAAACTAACCCAAACTGTTAAGAACATTGAAAAGAAGCATACAAAGACAGAACAAAACCTCTGAGAGATGAGTGATCATTTCAAGAGGCTGAAGCTAAGATTAAATGGAATCCTTGAGACTGTCAGAGAGACAGGGATCACCCTGGAACACACATTCCATGAAATTATTTAAGAAAACTGCACTCATCTCATCAGTGACACAACCATTCAAACACAAGAGGTTCAGGGAACCATAAGAAAACAAATGAGAAGATGAAGTCCTAGACACATAGTAACTCACCTAAAAAGATAGTATAAAAGAACAATTTCTAAAGTCAGCAAGACAAATAATTTAGGCTACCTATCAGGGAAGATCAATTAGAACAGCAGCAGACTTATCTACTGAAAAAAAATTCAAGCTAGGAGAGCTTGGAGCCCAATCTTCAAAGTTCTCAAATATAAACAATCTCAACTGAGAATTATATACCCAGCTAAACTAAGCTTCATCGGTGATGGAGAATTGACATCTTCTCCAGACATTCAATCTCTAATTGATTATGCTGCCTCCAGGTCAGCTCTACAAGTACTTCAGAAAGCATTAAACACAAAGGAAAGGAAAAAAAGAATGACAATGGCCTTTACACAAAAGCAGGAAAAAGATTTAAGACACACATAAATCGTCCTCAAAATCTAAAGAAGTACTACAGACAGCAGCAGCAACAAATAAAAAATCTATAAGTCTCGCATGACAGGGATAAATTCTCACATCTTAATATACAGCCTGAATTTTAATAGTCTAAGTGCACCACTGAAGAGACATAGAATGACCAAATTCATGAAATACCATGAGGCAACAATATATTGTCTCCAAGAGACTCATCTCACCAGAAAAGACACTCACAGTCTCAAAGTAAGAATATAGGACACAAAATTTTAGGCAAACATATCATAACAAAAGCATGAGTCCTTACCTTAATATCAGACAAAATACCCTTTAAGCTATCAAAAGTTTTAAAAGATACCAAAGGTCACTACATAATAATAAAAATTTCAATGCATCAATGAGAAATATGCCCCTAGCTGGGCTCGGTGGTTCAGCCTGTAATCCCGCACCTTTGGGAGGCTGAGGTGAGTGGATTGCCTGAGCCGGCAGGTTAGAGACCCACCTGGGCAGCGAGACCTCATCTCTGCAATAAATCAAAAAATCAGCTGGGCATTGTAGCACATGCCTGTAATTCCGGCTACTTGGAAGGCTGAGGGGGAAGGATCACCGGAGTTCAGCAGGTCGAGGCTGCGGTGGCTGGGAGCGGCCACTGCACTCCAGTCTGGGTGACAGAGTGAGACTCCAATGCAAAAACAAACAACAAAAAAAGAAATATCCCTCCTAAACATATACACCCAACATGGAGTCACCAACTGTCATAAAGCAGATTCTAGGTAAACTTAAAAAAAAGATATTGACTCTGCCACAACTGTGGCTGAGGACTTAAATACACCACTCACAACCCTAGAAAGAATATCGAGACAAAAATTCAACACAGAGATCTGGAACATCGATGTGACACTTGACAAAATATATTTAATTGATACCTACAGTACACTCCAATAAACAACCATGGAATTTGCATTCTATTTCCCACTACATGGAATATACTCAAATATTGACCACATCCTCCATCACAAATAAAGCATAAGAAAATTCCATAAGATTGAAATACTGCCATGCAACTTCTCAGACGACAGTGGAATAAAAGTAAATATCAGCACCATAAAACTTACCCTAAAATCACTAAAAATGGACACTAAAGAGCATGAAGCTAAACAACCCCTTGGTTGACACGGAAATCAAATCAGAGATTCAAAAATACCAGGAAACAAAGAAAAATGATGAAATATCTTACCAAAACTCCTGGGATACCATGAAACCAATAATAAGAGGCAAATTTATATCTCTATAAACACATATGAAGAAAATGAAAGGATAACAAGTTAACAGCCTCATAATCACCTAAGTGAGCTGTAAAAAGAAGGCCACCAAAACCCTAACTTCAGTAGAAAAATCCAGATGAACAAAATAAGCTCAAATGTCGGATATACAAGACAAAAAGATAGAGACGGGGCAAGATGGCGACGGCATAGGGGAACTGGTGAGATTCTCTGAACGGACCAAGACTGCAAGCTGCTGAATAGACAGACTGTAAAGCAGAGGGAAAAGTGAACAAAACCAGAAGACCCTCATAAGGAAGAACAGGTCATTGCAGAAGAGAAATAAAAGCAACCCCTCCTTCCCTCAAAAACAGAATTGAAGAGGGGGAGGGAAAGGGGTAAAGGGAGAAAAATCTACAGAAATGAAGAAAAACCAAAAGAAGAGTATGGGTCTCTCCCAGACGCCTGGGAGAGCAGACACTGAGAAAATTGACTTTGGAATACAAACAATGAAAAGTTCCCAGAATGAAGGGTCTCAAAATGCAAATGTAGATATCAAAACAATAATGGAGAGATTAAAAATAATTGAGGAGACACAAGAAGAAACTAGGAAGGAGCTGATATCTGAGATAGCAGTAATAAAGAATACTGTGGTTCTTATGGTTTGAGGTTTTACATTTAGGTCTCTGATACATTTGAAGTTAACTTTTGAAAGCAGTGTGGCGATTCCTAAAAGCTCTAAAAATTGACCTTCCATATGACCCTGCAATCCCCCTACTGGGAATATACCCTGAAGAACACAAATCACTCTATAAAAAAGATACCTGCACACGTATGTTTATCGCAGCATTGTTCACAATAGCAAGAACCTGGAAACAACCATGCTGCCCATCAAAAGAGGACTGGATTAAAAAAATGTGGTACATATACACGATGGAATACTACACAGCCATAAAAAAGAACAAAATCATGAATTTCGCTGCAACCTGGATGGAACTAGAGTCTATAC
>NW_007232897.1:0-25947 GCF_000164805.1 Carlito syrichta
GCATCTTCCTAACCAGAGACGTGAAAGACCTTTACAATGAAAATTACAAAACACTGCTCAAAGAAATCAAAGCCGACATGAACAAGTGGAAAAATATCCCATGCTCATGGATCGGAAGAATCAACATTGTGAAGATGTCCATCTTACCTAAGGCAATCTACAAATTCAATGCAATACCCATTAAATTACCAACAACATTCTTCTCAGACCTAGAAAAAACAACACAGGAATTCATATGGAAATACAAACATCCAAGAATAGCCAGAACAATCCTCAGCAAAAAAAACAAAGCAGGTGGTATCACAATACCAGATTTCAAACTTTACTATAAAGCTACAATCATCAAAACAGCTTGGTATTGGTACAGGAACAGGCATATAGATCAATGGAACAGAATTGAGATTCCAGAAGCAAAACCTCAATTTCTCAACCAACTCATCTTCGACAAAGCCCCCACCACCTACCAATGGGGAGAGGAGAACTTATTCAGTAAATGGTGCTGGGAAAATTGGCTGACCACATGCAGAAGATTGAAACAGGACCCCTATCTATCCCCATGCACAAAGGTTAACTCCAAATGGATCAGAGACCTAAATGTAAAACCTCAAACCATAAGAACCTTAGAAAAGGAAGGAAATACTCTCATGGAAATCGGAACTGGCATCCAATTCCTGTACAAAACCCAAAACCCACAGGACTTAAGAGAGAAGATAGACAAATGGGACCTTATTAAACTGACAAGCTTCTGCAAAGCCAAAGAAACCATCAAGAGAGCAGGGAGACAGCTTACAGACTGGGAAAAAGTATTTGCCAACTCTAGGTCTGACAAAGGCTTAACATCCTGGATCTACAAGGAACTGAAGCGTACTGAAAAGAAGAAAACAAACAACCCCATTATAAAATGGGCAAAAGACATGAACAGACACTTCACAAAAGAAGACATTCGAGCAGCCAACAAACACATGAAGAAATGCTCAACCTCACTAATCATCAGGGAGATGCAAATCAAAACCACACTGAGATACCACCTAACTCCAGTCAGAATGGCAATTATCAACAACTCAAAAAATAACAGCTGCTGGAGAGGGTGTGGTGAAAAGGGAACACTTCTACACTGTTGGTGGGAGTGTAAACTAGTGCAACCTTCTGTGGAAAGCAGTGTGGCGATTCCTAAAAGCTCTAAAAATTGACCTTTCCATATGACCCTGCAATCCCCCCAACTGGGGAATATACCCTGAAGAACACAAATCACTCTATAAAAAAAAGATACCTGCACACGTATGTTTATCGCAGCATTGTTCACAATAGCAAGAACCTGGAAAACAAACCATGCTGCCCATCAAAAGAGGACTGGATTAAAAAAAATGTGGTACATATACACGATGGAATACTACGCAGCCATAAAAAAGAACAAAATCATGAATTTCGCTGCAACCTGGATGGAACTAGAGTCTATAATACTGAGTGACCTCTCACAAAAACAAAAATCCGAATATCACATGTTCTCACTCATATAATGGACCTTGAACATCCAATGCAATACTATGAGAAAATGACGGATGGTACTTGGAAACTATGGGGGGGAGGGGGATGGGATTAACAGTAGCAAATATCTGTCGGGGGATGGGAAAACACTTCTTATCTACAGGGTGCCTGAATGAAACGTCATTGTACACCTAACCCTTAACTGTACCCCACAAAACCATAATAAAAAATACTGATTAATGAAGAAAAAAAAAACAAAAAACAAAAAAACTGGCCAAGCATGGTGGCGTGTCTCTGTAGTTCCAGCTACTTGGAAGGGTGAGGCGGAAGGATTGCCTGAGCCCAGCAGGTGGAGGCTGTGGTTGCCGTGAGCGTGCCACTGCACTCCAACCTGGGCAACGAAGAGTGAGACTCTAACTCAAAAAAAAAAGTTGATACCTGAATCAATGAAAATAGAATGAATAAAAAATCACATATAGTTTAGTTGATAACATTGACCCTATGTAAGAGTCAACATGTTATACATCTAAAGTCTGAAGTGCGAATTCTACCACACTAAACATGTGCAGAATAATCACTACTGAAGTAAACTTTCAGAGACATAATTTCATTTATTGTCTTTTTTTTGAAATGTTTTGTTGGCATATCTTGATAAAATGTGAAGGCTGTGTGAATAATTGCAATCTTTAGCTGGATGTGTTTTTTATGTATAATGATGGTCTAATTTTATTTCTAATAATAGCACAATGAAAAGAAAATGTGTAACTCATTGCACAAAGTAAACTTAGTGAGGTTCAAAATCAGGTCAACAGTTTGTCACATTAAGAAACCTCCATTATTTCTTTAACACTAAACCTCCTGCAATTATTGGAATTGTCTTTCAAAATAGTTGGCAGTGATTACACACACACACACACACACACACACACACACACACACACACAAACACACACATATTTAGAATTTTTCAATTCCTCATTCAGAAGAATTTTAACCACAAATACTGTCATTCCTTGATTAGAAACTTTTTTGAGGTCAAAAATTATAATTAAATTATTTGAGTAACTCTAAATTCTTGGATAATTAAATAATGTTAGTGATAATCTATTTGCCATTGGTTCCAAATATTTATTTTAAAATAATTCAAAATATTTAGAAGGGAAGAAAAAGGGACTCCCTTAAAAGGGGTTGCCTTTACTCTTATTTATCATTCTGCATCAGTCTTAAAGCTGTATATAGCATACAATCAATATAAGAAAAGAATGAGCAGAAAAATCTCAAAAAATAAGCTCAAATTACTGTGTCAAAAATCTGAATTTCCGAGGCTAACTTTAGGATCAACCTTTTATAAAAAAGGCAACAATGAATGTTGTCATTTGTTTCTCTGTGTCTTCTTTCTTAGGGAGTCAGTGTACTCAGATACCATTTTCAAGCTGTAATGAGCTTGAAGTTCAAATTGCTGGTTTTTAATTTTAATGACTAAAGCCCTGGCTGTGGAGTGAACTCATTGTTTGGTGGAAGGTTAATGGCAAAGGTTTGCCCTTCACCTCTGCAGTGCCTACTTCACTCGCCTGCTGTTCTTCAGCCTGTCCCCAAGTGTGTCGTACTATTCCCCACCATGTTGCCTGCCAGTCTCCAACTCATTCTCCAAAGCTGAGGCCAAACCTACATGTCCGCTGAGAAGGTCTACACAGCAACTCAGGCTGGAAGAACACTATTGCCCTAATGATTCCACTCTCCGTACAATATAGCTACAATATTGCCAGACTGAGGCACATATTTGTTTTTGTGTCTATTTTCATATTGGACTCTTCTCTCCTTGAAGTCAAGAATTATGCTTCATCTGTCTTATGAGTAACAGTTCTGCCAACATTTCCAGCACATAGTATATTTTGTTCAATATTGAGTGTAGAATAAATGTTTCAGAGTCAGGATGAGTGTTTGTCTTCCATGAAATGGTTCTACTCTGGAAGAGTTTTTGAATATGGGTGAAATTATGGCATGAATTATGTCTTCTCCACATTTATATGTTTAAGCCCTAATCCCAGTACCTTAGAATGTGAAAGTATGTAGAATTAGGGCCTCTCAAGAGGAAATTAAAGTTAAATGAGGTCATCATGGTGGAGCCCTAATTGAATGTCTTAGTCTGTTTTGTGTTGCTTTAAAAGAATACAACCAAGTGGGTAATTTATTAAAAAAATAAATTTAGCCAGGTTCGGTGGCTCAGCCTGTAATCCTGCACCTTTGGGAGGCTGAGGTGAGTGGATTGCCTGAGCCCGCGGGTTCGAGACCTGCCTGGGCAACTTGGCGAGACCTCATCTCTACAATAAATCAAAAATGAGCCGGGTGTGGTAGCGCGCGCCTGTAGTTCCAGCTACTTGGAAGGCTGAGGTGGAAGGATCGCCAGAGCCCAGCAGGTTGAGGCTGCGGTGGCCGGGAGTGGCCACTGCACTCCGGTCTGGATGACAGAGTGAGACTCCAACTCAAAAAAAATAAAAATAAAAAATAAAAAATAAATTTATTTCTCACAGCTCTGGAGACTGGGAAGTCCAATATCAAGGTGCTGGCATCTTGTAAGAATCTTATTACTAGGTCATTCCATGGTGAAAGGCAGAAGAACAAGAGAGCACAAGAGAGTATGTGAGAAAGACAGCCAAATTTATGTTTTTATCAGGAACCCACTCTCAAAATAAAGATATTAATCAATTTGTGAGACTTTCATGACTTAAAAGTCCCACCTATCAACACTGTTGCATTAGGGAATTAAGTTTCCAACACATAACTCTGTGGGACACGTTCAAACATTAGCATTAGCTATGATTGGTGTCTTAATAAGAAGAAGAGAAGATGCCAGGGGTACACACATAGAGAAAAGACCATGTGAGGGCACAGAGAGAGGGCAGACATCTTAAGTCAAGGAATAGGGTCTCAGGAGAAACCAAACCTGCTGACACCTTGATGGTGGACTTCTTGCCCCTAGAACTATGAGAAAAATAAATTTCTGCTATTTAATTTGCCCTGTCTGTGGTATTTTGTTATGGCAGACTGAACAAACTATTACAGGTGATATGGTTGACAACGACTCTCTACTTTTTTCCATGTTAGAAGGAATCCCGACTGTGTTGATTGTCACTCTCAGTTGATGGTCTTAATTTCTATCTTAGTGAGAAAGTAGAAGCAACAAATTTCCACCCCACCAAATCCATTGACCTAATTACCAGCCACCTATGCTTGTGTTTTCCGGCTTCTGTCCTGCTGCTAGAAATAAACTGTGCATCCTCCTATCCATGGATGTGCCAGTGTCCTACTCTCCCATCTACACAGGACATTGCTTTAGTAAATCTTTTCTTCTTCTCTTTCATTATCAACTTGTCACCTTCTGATTGGTTCATTCTGATCAGCACGCTGACACTATACAATACATGACATCTTTAGAAAACATTCTCTCAATCCCATGTTAAATATAATGTGCATTTTCACAAAAGCTATTTTCTTTCATTCTCACAATTGTGTGAAGAATCATTAGCCTGACTCATAAAATGAGAATGTGAGGTATATAAAACTAACTGGGATCAAAACATGGATCCAGATCCATATTTTCTAACTCCAAAAATAGTGCTCAGTTGAGAAGATGATGAAGTGTATTCAAGTAATATCCAAAGAAGAACACATGTCCTGTGAATGAATATATGAAAGTTTCTTTCTCATCTGTTTTTGATGTCCAGAGACTTTTATACCTTCTATTTGATCTCATTTTCTCCAACTGCAATATGAGGAAATTGGAGAATTTGCCACATTCCCATTTCATTTTAACTCTCTACCATACTGTGATGCCATTTAGTGAGTAAAAAATAACTGCCAGATAGGTGAAGTTGCTAAATAAATGAACTTCAGAGAAATTATGGATTACCATGTTTTCAATCTACAACTTTAAAATTATTTTAATATTCTGCAAGTACAAAGGAAAGTTATTGAAATTATAGTGGACACAGCCATCTTTTGCATCAATACTCACTGGTCGGAGAAACCCAGATGGGGTAAAACTCTGAATCACTTCATTCTTTAGGGCAGAACTTATCTCTGGGTCATAGGCTCCTGTGATTTTTTAGATTGTCATAGGGTTGGAATCACAGTCATGCTGGAGAGCACCCTGAAGAAATTTGTGGAACATTCTGAATTTCACAAGAGTATTAGAAATATTTTTTTAAAAAGTAAAAACACTCATAAATAAGGCAATATAGTCAAATGTCTGGATGTAGTTAGATACCACTGGGAAGGGATTAAAGCTCTTTATTTAATCATTCAAAATATTTGGAATCTTAGAGATGCTGTAGAATAAAGAGACTGACAGTGTTGCCTTTGCAGTGTAAGAGTAGCTGCTAGCTTCTAACCATGGACCAGTTACCTAACCTTGCTAAACCTCAGTTTCCTCAGGTCAGTGGAAAAAGACTCATAGGGCTATTGTAAGGATCAAATAAGCAAATGTTCATAAAGCATTGTTATGGACTGAACTGTGTTCACCCTGAATGTATATGTGAAAGACCCAATACCCAGTATCAGAATGTGACTGCATTTGAAGGTGGTGTCTTTTTTTTTTTTTTTGAGTTGAAGTCTCACTTCATCGCCCAGGCTAGAGTGCAGTGGCATGCTCACGGTCAGCCCAACGTCGACCTACTGGGCTCAGGCGATCCTTCTGCCTCAACCTTCCAAGTAGCCAGAACTACAGGTGCATGCTGCCGTGCCTGGCTAATTTTTTATTTATTGTAAAGGCGAGGTCTTGCCAAATTGCCCGGGCTGGTCTCAAACCCATGGGCTCAGGCAATCCACTTGCCTTGGTCTCCCAAAGTGCTGGTATTAGAGGCTGAGCCACCGAGTTCGGCCTAAAGGTAGTGTCTTTACTTAGAGTTTTAGTGTCAGGTAATTAAGATGGGGTCATTAGGGTGGAACCTAATTCAATATGACTGGTGTCCTTAGAAAGGGGACATTTGGAGACTGACACACACATGGGGAAAACTCCATGTGCAGATGAAGGCAGAGGCCAGTACTATGCTTCTACAAGTCAAGGAACCCCAAGTATTGCCTGTATTCCACCAAAAGTTAAGGAAGAGGCCTGAAATAGATTCTTTCTCATAGGCCTCAGAAAGAACCAGTCTTGCCAACACCTTGATCTCAGATTTCCAGCCTCTAGAGCTCTGAGACAATAAATTTCTGTTGTCTAAGCCACCCAGTTTGTGTGGCTTTTTGTTATTGCATCCTTAGAAAACAAACATAGCATTTAAAACATTGTACATTCCTAAGTATTCTTTTCCAGTAATTGCTTATTTCTCTGTTAGGCTTCCGAATGCTGTCAGATACTTGCCTTCACAAAAATCAAAAGGGTACACCTTTTACCCAGCACTGAGCTTTGATGCTGGTCTCCTTTTTCTGGTCAGTACATGAGCTCTCTTAGAAAAGTAAGTCTTTGATACCGGGAAGAATTCACCCTACATCCCACTTTCCCTTTAAGCAGGCAGTTAATTGTAGAGATGGTCACTTGAGCATTAAAAAGATCCCCGACTCATATCAGGATCCATCCACCAATCAACACTGTAGCAGGAAGGGAGACCTTGGATTCTGCTCCTTCCTCCTCTTCATATTTCCTTTCATCTGCATGTCTGAATTTTTCATTTTTTGATCTTGTTAACTTTAACACATTTTTTGGGATAGGCAAAGATTTCCCAATTCGATTGGCTTTATATCCTCAAGGATGTCCTTGCCACACCTCTGTCCTGTACCCTTGGGACACGTTCAAGGTGGTCCTTCTAGCCTGCATACTTCTTGCTGTCAGGAGTCAAAATCATCTCTGCATCCTCCACAAGGCAAACACGTGAAACTACTCCATTAATAGAGCAGAGAAACTAGATAGTCTAGTACTTCAGACTGTAAGCTATAGGTGAATACTCTGAGTAAATATGACCAGCCAGCTTATTCAGACTTTATTCCAGTGGGCTTCACACGAGGGTGTGAGCTTATCTCTATACAACATTTCTGGGTTATCTGACATGAGGCACACAGGAAGGTACCTCAGGAGTTGGTGAGATAATTGGGGTGGAAAAGTAGTTGGTCAGTCTCCCTTTCACTTTTCAGAACATTTACTGTGAGAACACAGACTGACTGGGTGTGGTGGTTCATGCCTGTAATCCCAGCACTTTGGGAGGCAGAGGCGAGAGGATTGCCTGGGCCCAGGAGTTCAAGACCAGTCTGGGCAACATGGGGAGACCTCATCTCTATAATACATCAAAAAAATAGCCAGACATAGTGGCGCATGCTTGTAGTCCCAACTACTTGGAAGGTTGAGGTAGAAGAATCAATCACCTGAGCCCAGCAGGTTGAGACTGTGATAGGTGTGATCATGCCACTGCACTCCAACCTGGGCAACAGAGTGAGACTCTGGAAAAACAAAAAATAAAATACAGACTGATACAATTTTGAAATTACTGAGACAAAGAGTTAATATGACTTGCTCAAAGTCACATAGCTCATCAGTGATAGGATCAAGATAAGACTGGATGACTTTTGGCTCCCAAAACTCAAGTGGAGTATTGTGTATGTAAATGTGTGTGTGTGTGTGTGTGTGTGCGCGTGCACACACATGCACATGTATGAGAAGCACAGTACCTTAACAGATATCATGAGAAGTAATGTATGAGACATTGCCCTGCATATGTACCAATGCACACTGTTAAACTTTCCTCCTTGAAATGGGTTGGTTTGCCCAGCTCATTGACAGCAATTGACTTGCTGAGCCAAACAAACTGATTCAACAAAGAAAAAATGCTTCTGGCTTTTGATTATGTGCGCTTACAAAAAAAATCTGGATTTAAATTTTATCATCAGAAACTATTAGCTTTAAACCAGCTTTAGACTAATTGTTGAATTGTAGATGTCAATACTCAACAGGCTTAAATACAGTTGAAAAGCTTCTCCTTTCCTTTTATTTGTATTCCAGATAGGATTTTTTTTTTTTTTTTGAGTTGGAGTCTCACTCCGTAGGCCAGGCTGGAGAGCAGTGGCACACTCACAGCCACCCCAGCATCAACTGCTGGGCTCCGGTGATGTTTCTGTCTCAGCCTTCCAAGTAGCAGGAACTACAGGCGCGTGCTACCACGCCCAGGTAATTTTTGATTTATTGTAGAGATGAGGTCTTTCCAAGTTGCCCAGGCTGGTCTCAAACCCTCAAACAGGATTTTTTTTATTAGTAGGGCACTGCTTGACAATTCTTTCTCCAGTTTTTGCTAATTGATTCATATTCTGTGGTCACAATTGTATTGGTTGATATCAAGGTTTAGCCCCATCAATTTTCTTATGTGTTGGTGAACACACTATTTCCAGTCTGAGGATTCTGAAGAACAATCAATCATACTAAATGAATCACCCAGCACATTTTCAATACTCATTCAGGGGGTTTACAGTTTTGCCTTGAATATCTGAAGAAAGATCCGGTAGCAATTCAGTATTTGAAACAAATGTTGCATGTTGAGGACATTTCAGAGTTTTGCAGTTATAAGAAGGACTATTCCAAAACTACTCAAGTTCAAATATTATGTGATACAAATTTTTTTTTTTTTTTTTTTGCGTTTGAGTCTCACTCTGTCACCCAGACTAGAGTGCAGTGGCTGCTCCCGGTCACCGCAGCCTCCACCTGCTGGGCTCTGGCGATCCTTCCGCCTCAGCCTTCCATGTAGCTGGAACTACAGGTGCGCGCTACCATGCCCGGCTGATTTTTGATTTACTGTAGAGATGAGATCTCGCCAAGTTGCCCAGGTGGGTCTCGAACTCGCGGGCTCAGGCAATGCACTCACCTCAGCCACCCAAGGCATGAGATTACAGGCTGAACCACCAAACTCGCCTGACGATACAAATATTTTAGGTGGGGAAAGTATGTACTTGTAGGAGGCTACTTGTTAACTCTTTAACATACTTCTTCAGGTCTTGTATTATGTTAACTATGCCAGCGTTTGTTTTAATTATCAGTATTGTAATTATTTATGAGGTGTTTATATGTAGCAACTACGTGTTATGTTAGTAATGTTTAGCAATCTCTTTTCCAAGTGATGGTTAATTCATTGATGGTAGGAACTATTTTACTTATTTTTGAACTCCATTACATGCATTTGATAGATATTCAAAATATTTGTGAAAGGTGTAATGGAATAAAATAGCACTTCCAAGAGTTACACATTTTTAATTCATGACAGAAAAGTAGAGGAAAGGTACCAAGATTTAGGGAGACAGGATCTGCTTCCTACTAACCATTGTACATAAGAGAATCTACAGGATTGCCATTCAGAAGAAACGTCTCTCCTCACCCCCATTCCTGTGTTCCCTTTCCTCTCCTGGAGAAAGTTGGACAGGCACACTACAATTACAGGTCAAGGAGGTAAAATCATGTGACCTTCTCAAGACCATGGTGCCTATGGTGGTGGAAGGGAAGGGTCAGTCAGCTTTGATTCACGTGCATCCCCAAATCAGTTCTTACCCTTCAATCCAACCTAGGAGAATTTTCTTGGAATTTTGAATGTTTTCTAAGTTTAGGAATTCCCTATTGGCCTGTGTATGTGCATGAGAGGCATAACACCTTTAAACATTAATTAACGTCTCATTAATTAATACAGCTGTTCATTCAGTTAGCACATTTTTCTTTTGCTAATACTTGAATATAGAATTACAGAGAGTAAGATCAGGAGGCCATGGTACCTGGGGAATCTGGTACAGAGGAAAGAACAAAGAATGTATTTTATGGATTTCAAAATTTTGTTTATACTTGGTTCTGACTTTTGAATAGAAGACTTAACAGGTGTAATTCATCCTGGTGTTATTTCATTTGTTTTTAATTAAGGAAAGCTCACTCTGTATCTATTGTATAAACACAGCCCTGATGGACTAACTGTACAATTACTGTCTTACTTGGGTCCCTAGAGTATGATGCAATGACAAATATCTGAAATTCACCCTCTGTCTCAGCAACGTAATCTATGTCCAAGCACAATTTTAAACAAGTTCTCAGTAAAGCTATTTAAAAACAAATTTGAAGTTAACATAATAATGGTGATGAAAATAAACATTAAGCAAAGGAAGAAATGATAAACATAACCTTTAGACCACATAACTTCCTAGGATGTCAGCTATTTCAGGAACTGAAATGATGCATTTATCATATTCTCATCTGTTCAATATATAATTATTTTAACTATTATGTGTGCTGTTTATAACCCATTATCTTGCAATAACAACTTGCATGGATCACTGCATAATTTAAAAATATAATGACTTTTCTTGCCAATATTTGATTTCCAGCTCTAAATCTGCTGACTTTAACTATGTCTATGCCATGCATTCTGGGTAAACTGGTTTTCATTTCCTAAGGACTTACCTTAGAATATGCACCTGGATTTTCTTTTACAAAAACTAGTTTCCTTTGGCTCTGGTTCATGTGGTGACTTGTTTTCTGAGAAAGAATAAATTGACTTCTTTACATGCAAATTGACTAGATGGGCAGGATCACAAACCTGAGACATCTGTATAGGTGAAGTGGGTGGGAACAGGGCTCTTGTGTAATTACCTAGATAATATGTTCAATAAAACCCAGAAATCAGATCATTTGGTTTATAATTACTCAAATTACTTTGATCCTATTAACCAGATAATTGTCTTTGTTGCATGATTATTTATTATTATAGTTACCCAATATGTTATCTACAGATAGTTTATGAAGATAAACATATGCATCCCATATGGTTGAATTCACATCTTGCTCTAGTTAGCCTTGTTGAGTGAGATATTATATGAAAAGAAAATTTGTTTATTTTTGAGTTGGGGGTCTCATTTTGTTGCCCAGGCTGGAGGGCAGTGGCACTTTCATGGCTCACTGCAACCTCAAGATCCTGGGCTCAGGCAATCCTTATGTCTCAGTCCCCTGAGTAGCTGGGATTACAGGCATGTGACACTATGCTTAGCTAATTTTTCTTTATTCTTTTTTGTGAATATGAGGTCTCGCTATGTTGCCCAAGCTGGTCTAGAGCTCCTGGGCTCATGCAATCCCCTGGCCTCGGCCTCCCAAAGTGCTGAAATTACAGATGTGAACCACTGTGCCTGATGAAGTCACCAAGATTTACTGAGCACCACTGTATGCAGAAAGATAGGTAGGTACTGAGTTAATAAAATGAATTTGACAGCTCTTGTTTCTGAGAAATGCAGTATATACTGGAGAGGCAGATACATAGGGATGTTTTTATAGTACAATGACATAAATGCAATGGTAAAGATATACATAGAGTATTTTGGGAGAACTGAGGAAAAGGGAATGTGTGGTAATGTGAGTGTCTATGAATGTGTGTATGTATGAGTGTGTGTTGTTTGGAAAGGCTTTCTAGACAATTGTGATGCATGACCTGAGCAACTGTAGTTCAATGTAGTCAGAAGAAGAGAGAGTGGTAGGAAAAACATTCTCAATAGAGGAGATAAGATAGAGCAGCCCAGGCAAACACTAAGGAAAAGGCACAATCTTCATCCTGTGGTTTTGGAGAAAGAGAATGAGTGTGAAAAGAGTATGTAAATGGGTTGTTAGAAATTAAAGGTGCTCACACCTGCTGGATTCAATTTTCTTAACTAAGTTTGAGGTAAGTTAAGAATTAAAGTAGTAGAGGTTAAAATGTGGTTTGGAGAAATAATAAATTGCTGAGGGGAATGGAAGAGACAAGTAGATGTAGACAAGCAGAAGGATTGAGAGGTAGCTCTGAGAGCAGTGCTACTGGAGGACACCATTAATTTGCCATGATGTCAAATTAAAAGGACATATGATTTTTATAGTTCCATCCTTGCCACCTGGCCATATGGAAGAGAAGACAGATTACAGTATCAATCTAGCAATAGCATTTTTGTGGGCGGGTATTGGGGAATAAAGAAATTAAGGGCATTGGTGAAAAAGTAATTAGGATGATCAACAATGGGGTCTAGATGGTTTTGAAAAGAAAAAGAAGCCAAGAGGACGTGGATATACTGAATAAAATAGAGGGAGCTTGAGGCTGAAGGTCTCCGTGGAGCAACAGAAAAATATGGAACATGTTGAGGTGGAAGGTCTCCATGGAACAATTTGGCAGCATATAATTTTAGTAGGCAGAATTCTAAAATTAATCCCATAACCTATGCCCTTTATAATTTCCTTCCCTTGAGTGTGAATGGGACCCAAGAACATGATAGATGCCATCCTATTGATTATGGTAAAGGGATATGGATTTTTGTAGATGCAATTAGGGGTCTCTGAATCAACTGACTTTGACTTTATAAAAAAGTAAGATGATCTGGGTGTAGGGGTTGACCTAATCAAAAGAGCTCCCTGCTTTATAAGACAAGTTCTATCAGACTTCAGAAAAGAGATAGAAACACAATAATAGCGAGGACTTCAATACTCTACTGACAATAATAAACAGATCATAAAGGCAGAAAGTCAACAAAGAAACACTGGACTTCAGTTGGACTCCACAACTAATAAAAGGTAGCTTAAATGACAGAGATTTAAAGATCTTCCAATCTTAAAGAGGCAAACTGCCACGAATTCTACAGCTGTGAGAAATGAATTCTTCCAACAGCCATATCAGCTTGGAAGAGGCCCTTGAACCTCAGATGAGACTGCAGTAGCCCCTGCCAACACCTTTTTCAGATTTATGAAACCCTGAGCAGAGGACCCAGCTAGGTTTGTCCAGACTTCTGAGAAACTGAGATAATAAATGGACGATATTTTAAGCTCCCTAGTTTGGGGTGATTTTTTACACAGCCATAGGAAACTATCCTACTGGTGAGGTTGAAAATGCACATGAGCCAGCATTTCTACACATTTTTAGGAGTAAAGTCTAGAGCTGTGTGTTGTTACAGGCTGAATGTTAGTGTCCTTCCCTTAAATTCATATATTGAAGTCATGACTCCCAACATGTTGGTATTGGGAGGGGAGGCCCTTGGGAGGTAATTAGGTTTAGATGAAGTGAAGTAGAAGCTCCATGATGGGATTAGTGTCTTTGTAAGACAAGGAGGAGACGCCAAAGCTACTTCTCTCTACTATGTAAGGATACAGTGAGAAGACAACCATTTGCAAATCAGGAAGAAGGCCCTCACCAAACACGATTTTGATGATACTTTGATCTTGGACTTAACCTCCAGAACTTTGAGAAATAAGTGCCTGTTGTTTATGCCACTCAGTCTATAGTGTTTTGTTCCAGCAGCCCAAGCTAAGACAGGTATCCAATATGGTAGCTACATGCTACATGTGATTTTTGAGTACTTGAAATGTAGCTAGTCAGAATTGAGATGTGCTGTAAATTTAAAAGAAACAGGATTTATGAAAAAAAATTATGAAAAAAGTAAAATAGCTCATTCATAGCTTTATGTTGGTTACCTGTTGATATGCTAATATTTTGGATATAGTGGGTTAAATACATTGTTAAAACTAATCTTACTTGTCTCTTAATTTTTAACAAGGTACTAAAAATCTAATATATATGTGATTCACATCATTTTTTTGAACCAGAAATTGTATATTTATTAAAGGAAAGTTACATTGTGATGGGCACAATGGACAAGACAACAGCAAGAAATCTGCTGTCCACTACCCATATTTTTTATTGGACAGTACAGCAGTGCTGCTCTGGAGAAAATTTTGCATTTGTGCATAGGAGACTGTTACTTAGATGCTCATCACAACATTGTTGTGATATACAAAAAATGTAGAAGTGATAAAAATATCCATTCATAGGGAACTGGGTAAGTACACTGAAGTATATTCAATGCACAAGTTGTTTCCTCTACTTGGATCCTTTACCCTCTTAATACTTCATGCCCTGATCTCTCTTTTCTTTCAGAGATTTACTCAAGTGTCATGTTACCTGAAAAATGTTTTCTAACTACTTTACATAATACAGCAGTGCACATTTTTCTTTTCAAGGACTGCTGCATGCCCTACCCTCTTCTGAGTTTTGTTTTTCAATGATCCTTGTTATTATTGTAAATGCTATATTTCTTATTATATATGTCTGATTCTCTTGTCTAGAGTATAAGTTTCTTGAGAGTGAGGATTTTGTTTTGTGCACTGTTGCATTTGTGGTTGGTGTCTAAGATAGTGTTTGCCATATACCAGGTATTCAGTAAATATCTGTTGAATAAATGAACTATAGAATTCTAGATTTCAGTGAAAATGAATGCACTGGAAACATGATAAATATATACCAATTTAGCTATATTTCAAAACTTGAGATTAATTGAAAAAGCAAATTGCTACATGAAATCCATACATAGACAAATGTTATGCAAATACAGAAACATGTATATATACATATACCTCATGAAACATATATACTCACATACAGGGGGCTCCTACCCACGGGACGCAGGTCAGTACCAGTCTGTGGCCTGTTAGGAACCCGGCGACACAGCCCGAGACGAGCGATGGGCAAGTGGAGTTCCGACTACTGCTAGATCAGTGGCAGCATTAGATTCTTACAGGAGCACGACCACAAGTGTGAACTGTGCATGTGAGGGATCTAGGTTATGTGATTCTCGTGAGAATCCAATGCCAGCTAATCCCCCCCCACGCCATTTTTTCCACGAAACCGGCCTCTGATGCCAAAAAGGTTGCGGCCCACTGCCTTTATATCTATCTATCTATGTATATGTTTTTGTATCTATGTAAAATGACATTCATCTAACTTAAACGCATGTGCATGTGTATATGTACACCTATATATATATATGCGCATAAATGCTTTAATCCATTTGGTGTAGAACCAATGGGAGGACAAGAATAATTGACATGAGTTTCTGATGCTATCTTTTATATATGCAAATGTTATTTAGAATCATATAAACTAAGGAAAGTTTGGTAGAACTTTTCATCCTAGGCTAACACCCCCTTTCAACATTTCTAAGAGGTAATTGCTCACCTAACTACTTACTGAATATTGTAGGGACAGGTATCTGAGTGCATTAGTTATTGCTAGGTTTAGATATTTGTCCCCCCTCCAAAATTCATGTGGGAACTTACTCTCTAATGCAACAGTTCTAAAAGGTGGCGCCTTCCGAAGGTGATTAAGTCTTGAAGATGGAGTCCTGATGAATGGTATTAGGAATATTTAAAAAGGGCTGGAAGGACTTAGCAGCAAGAAGACGCTCACCAGACAAAGATTACTTTAATCTTGGACTCCTCAACTTGTAGAAGTGTAAGAAATCAATTTCTGTTCTTTAAAAATTACCTCATCTCAAGTATTTTGCTACAACAACATAAACAAAGACAGCTATACATAAGGCAGTGCATATAATTGTTAAAAACTGTAAAGCCAGGAAAGTTTAGAAACTGATTTTTTTTTCCTCTATCCAGAGTTGCCTGGGGAATTGAGGGAAGGAACTGGAAAATTCACTCTTCCTTGGTCTAAACGTCCTAACTGTATGAGGGTACTGGGATAGATGGGTTTCTTTTCCACAGTGTAGACTAGATAGTGATACTGCAGAATGAGGAGTCAGAATACAGGTAATTTTTAAGAAGTACAAGATGACAAAAATAAATGGAAGTTTTCCCAAAGAGTAGAAATTTGACTGAGTTTGCCAGTGGATCCAATGTCATCTAATTATCCAAGACACAGCTTTTCCAGGCAATCAAATCAAATGGCATGTGATAATGAGAAGTGTTACTCAGTGAAGTCACAGTAGGATACAAATATGTCAGCACTTAGGGTTCTCCAGGGACTTTACTTTTTTTTCAATACTGTAATTTTTACCCAGATCTCATATAAAACTAACCAACAAACCAACCAACCCAATAACAAAAATCTCCACTTAAAATGAACATTAAGCATATATAGGTGCCACTGTGAAGAATTTTAACTTTTACTCTTTGCTTTTTAAAAGCTTGAATTTAAATTGTAGGTTTATATATTCAAATTTATAATCTTCGTTTTATCAAAATAGAAACAATAAATTACATTTTCATAGCAAAGCAGTGGCAGAAAGCTGCCCATATTCATATAGCTCTCAGTGACATCCCTTATACATTGACATTTGGAAATAATTTTTCACTCTTATTTATTTTGGAGCAGATCGATTATAATCTATTTATATAGTTTAAAATTAAGTATTAGCTCAGCAAAATTTATTAATCATTTGCTAGGTTTTTAAATTCCTGGGTTCAGTTCAACAATCATCTTTCAAATGCCTGCCATGTGCTCTGAAGACCAAAGATAAATTGACTTTGTTTCTGTCCCAAGGAAAATCCTACAGTGCCTGAATGAAGCATGCTAAGCGCTAACGTAGAGATATATCGGGGCTATGAAGTCTAATGGAGGATCCATCTCCAAACAGAGGGTTCAAAGAGGCTTGCTAGAGATAATGAGTTCTAAGTAAGAGTTAGCTTGAGTGAAAATGGAAGGCAGGGCTTTGCAGGCTGAAAGGCATATGACAAAAGAGGTGTTATTAAGCAGATTGTAGTCAGGGAAAAAGAAACACATCTGTCTTCACTATATATAGAACAGCATGGTAGACACAGGTTAGTGTTTATAGACAGTAGAATACTTGCTATGCTTTTATAAGCATCACTTTGCTTATGTGTGGATAACAGTTATAAAAGGACTGAAACTCAGGATACAGAACTTAGTTAAAGACTGTTTTAATAGTCTAGGTGAAAAATGACGAGGGCAGTAGGTACGGAAAGTTGATTAAAAATATCTTGGGCCGGGCTCGGTGGCTCAGCCTGTAATCCCGCGCCTTTGGGAGGCTGAGGTGAGTGGATGGCCTGAGTCCGCGGGTTCGAGACCCGCCTGGGCAACGAGACCTCATCTCTACAATAAATAAAAAAATCAGCCGGGCGCGCGCCTGTAATTCCGGCTACTTGGAAGGCTGAGGCGGAAGGATCGCCGGAGCCCAGCAGGTCGAGGCTGCGGTGGCCAAGAGTGGCCACTGCACTCTAGTCTGGGCGACGGAGTGAAACTCCAACTCAAAAAAAAAAAAAAAAGAAAAAAGAAAAGGACAGACAGTTGATAGGAATTAATTAACTAGATGAGTCTGCTGAGGGGATGGAGACATCTTAGACAACCTATTGAGCTCTGGTTTGAGTGGCATGCTTTGTCTTACTGTAATGCTTCCAATCGGAAACCAATATGATAAATATCAGGCAGAGTGGGTAGACAGACATTTCCAAGTTCCCAAATGCATGGTTACAAAGAAAGTGCTCCCCAGAGATGGTTCAAGATCTTTGGGACCCAACCATGAAATCAAGCATATATAAAAGAGTTCACCTGAGTGGTAAAGGTGATTACTGAAGAGATTTCTCTAGGGAGAGCTGTTGTCTCCCCATGAGTCCACACTGCACTGTCTTTGAAATGCCACCTTCTAACCCCATTCCCAGTGAGTGGAGCTTCCAAAAGGCTACTCAGGGAAATCTGACATAGGTTTACTGCAGTTGGAGATGTTAAAGACCAATGACTGATCTAAATGAAGAAAGCCAGTTCATGGACTATGAACTGTGGTGTGACTCTCAAGTGACAAAATAGGGCAGGACCAATTGAACTGCCGGCTGACCAGAAGTCTGTTGCACTAGGATTAGAAGAAAAATCTCAGAATTTCCAGGGAAGGGATAAGTGGGTATTTCTTGTGTACCAGATTTGAATTTAGAGCACTTCAGTGGGAATGTCCAGGGTCTCTCAACAATCAATGGGACTGTTTAGAGACGTCAGGAGGCCCTCAGCAGAAAGAGCACAAAATGTACTTCTGGGTGTCAAGGGACTGAGGATGCAATGTAAGCTTCCATTGAACTAGAAATCCATCAGTCTAGGTGGAAAAAGACTTCAGGAGACAAAGTCCAGCAAGAACTCATAGAGTCCTGTGAGGAAGTGCTTAGAGTACAAGTGCTTAGCTTCAAAAATCTCTCAGGTCCACCAGGGACACCAGCTTAAACTATCTGTTAAGCCCAGAAAGCACAGAGCAGCCCAGTCAAGTAAAGACCATCCTCTCTCTTTTTGTGCCTAGTAAAAGGCACAATCACCAAGGAAGTGGGGAGGAAGTAAGTAGGAAGAAAATAGAAAGAGGAGAAGACACTTCCTCCTCCCTCCCCTTGTTGCTAGAGTCTTCCAGCATGCTCAAAATCAGAGAAGGGAAAAATGTGATGTTAAATCAAGTTGGATTTTTGATTAATAGCATGTTAGACTACGTATTCTAATCATGAAGTTGGGCTGTGCTACAACATAAGGGGACTATAGAACTATCAATACCTTAAGTCAACAAAAAAGTCATGGAATATGCTCAGATTATTTCCCTGAATAATTTTAAGTGTGGGAGGGAACAAAACTAAATGATTTTATTTCTGTCTCTGTAGTTGTGTTTGTTTTATGTGCCAATTGCATTGTCTTAATTGACAATGGGCCTATTTTAGCAATAATAGCTTTAATAGATAGTTTTGTCTCTGCCTCAAGAACAGTGGCTTCCTATCAATTATCAATCAAATTTGAATTTCAGCAGACAGTTTCCAATTGTTCTTCTCTATTTATTTAAACATATTTCTCACCACTTTTACATGGGACCACTCCATCTGGGCCCAACAGCATTCTTTATGCTTCATTTACACTTTTGCTGTTCACCATACTAAAATTTTTCTTTCAGCAAAATTCTACTTTAAAATTCAATTCAGGCACTTATAATGTGGGTTTTAGGAAACCCAAGGTGTGTTTAAGGCTCCTGAGATTGTAGACACATTTGTATGCATTTTAGGGGGACAATGGATTTATGATTTTAAATCAGTTTTACTAGAAGGTCTGTGATCCAAAAATAATTAAGAACCATTGACTTAAACTAAAATATCTGATTCCCTATTTTGTACCCTCTTAACTGCTCTTTCCAGCGCCCCTGATTAGTAATCCCCTTCTCAGATTCCTCAGCTGTGCTGCCACCACAGCATCTCCCACTGACGGCCCTACAGCCAGGTGGAACTACTTCCGGACGCAGAAAAATTCTGACCACCAGCAGAAAATACTTTGGCTTCCTCAGCCCGAAACTCAGCTGCCATTTTGCAAGATGACCTGCTAAGTAGCTTGTCAGGATTTTCTGGTAGCTCATGCTATGAGTCTGAAAGTTTGTGTACCCCCAAAATTTGTGTTGAATTTCTAACCTCCAAGGTGATGGCATTAGGAAGAGGGGCCTTTGGGAAGTGAATGTATGGCATCAAGACCCTTCTAAAAGAGGCTCTTGAGAAACCCCTCATTCCATTCTCCATGTGAAAACAAAGTAAAAAGACAGTAGTCTGTGAGTTAGGAAGGGAACCCTCATTAGACACTAAATCTGCTTGTGCCTTGATCTTGTACTTCCAGGCTCTGAAACTGTGATACGTTTCTGCAGTTTACAAACTATCCAGTTGAGGGTATTTTGCCACACAACCCAAACAAAGACAGCCTGGTTGTTTATTGTCTAACGTCCTTTCATCCTTCCTGAACAGTCATATATGTAGTCTATGATTGAAAGTCTCCTCATTCCCTGCTATTGTTGTTTTTAGACTGCTGGGTGCTCTTGTATGTCCTGTATGCTCCACGGAACTCCTGATTTCTCATTGCTAGGTCCTGTACTCCCCCTTTATGCAAACAACTGTGACTTCATCCTAGACTCCAATAATAATGATGATGGCACTAATAATAATAGCAATAATAATAGAAAATATGCCTTGCTTACAATACGCTTGGCAATATACTTAATGTTTTCTTTCTTTCTTTCTTTTTTGAATTGGAGTCTCACTCTGTTGCCCAGGCTGGAGTGCAGTGGCATGCTCACGGCCACCACAGCCTCGACCTGCAGGGCTCAGGTGATCCTTCTGCCTCAGCCTTCTAAGTAGCTAGAACTATAGACACATGCCACCATGCTCGGCTAATTTTTTGATTTATTGTAGAGACGAGGTCTCGCCAACTTGCCCAGCCTGATCTCGAACTCCCAGGCTCAGGCAATCCTCTCTCCTCAGCCTCCCAAAGTGTGGGATTGTAGGCTGAGCCACTACGCCCGGCCATACTGAATGTTTTCTATGTGCTGCCTCATTTCTCCTGACAACTGCCTTACCTAGTATATATTTTAGCAGTACCTTCATTTGACAGTAGCTGCCTTTCGCTGGGAAACCACTACATGACAAACATTTTGCTAGGCTGTACATACAAGGGAGGACCACTCCAAAAAACCAATTATTTTTTGGAGAATGGGCCTCTTGTAGTAGTCTTTCCCTACTAGGTAGTTCTAGGAACCCATCAGCATTAGTATACCAGTTAATGTTGTTGTGAGGAATTGTGTTTGGCTTCAGATAAATATTTTGGAGAGTCAACACATTTGTCCATTTTATGATGGGTGATTTACCTGCCCATACCATGCTGAGTGTTCAGCAGTTTTTGATAAAAAATAGCATGACCCCTGTACCCCACTTTCCCAATTCACCTGATCTCAGAGCAATTTTTTTTTGTTTCCTTGGATGAAAAAAGTCCTTCAAGGGGAATATTCTGCCAGTATGGAAAAGGTGAAACAAAAATGGCGGAAGCACTAAAAACCATCAAAATTGACTAATTCAAAATTGTTTTGAGTAGTGGAAAAAGCATCTCGATAGGCATATTACATCAAATTGAGAGCATGTTAAAGATGACTGAAGTTTAAACATATACAAATAAATACACAATTTTTAAAATAAATAAATTCCATTTTTAGGGATTTCCCTTTCGTATAATATGTATAATCTCCAGACACATATTAAGTGGACGTTTTATCTTCATGTTATAGAAGAACAAACCTGAGAAACAAAAAAAGCTAAATGACTTGACTAAAGTCACACAGGTAGTCAACTGAGATAAAATCTCAGGATCTGTGCTCCCAGTGTCAGAGTTATATAGGTTGGTCTTTTCATAAAACCTCTGCCTCAGAACCCATGGCCCAGGTGGACAGGCCTAGTCCAGGCCCTGCTTTATCTTATTGAATTGTTTCTGCATATGATATTTATGTACTGAGTATGTCCTTTAGCACTTGTATTTGTTTGTAGGCTGTATGTATGAGCTCTTCCATTCCTTTGCTAGTTCATTCATTCATCTATTAATTCATTCACTTGTTTGGCATCTATTTGTTGGGTGTTTATCCTACATCTAGCATTGGGCAAGAACTAGGGAAATGAAAATTTGAAAAAAAAAAACACCTTAAAGACTGACAAGCAAGCAAATACAACCATGTAGTAGTAACAGCTGTAGTGGAGGTATGAAGCATATGCTTGTGAATCAGAGTCAGTAGATAGGAGCTGGTGCTTGAGTTGAGACATAAAGAATGATCCAGAGGGACCCAAGACAAGCCTGGGCAACTTGGCAAGACCTCATCTCTACAATAAACCAAAAAAATTAGCCAGACGTGGTAGTGTATATCTGCTGCAGAAGGATCGCCTGAACCCAGCAGGTCCAGGCTGTGGAAGCTGTGATCTGCCACTGCACTTCAGTTTGGGGGACAGAATGAGACTCTGACTCAAAAAATAAAAATAAAAAAGACCCATAGAGGGATAGCATTTCAGTCAGAGACAAAAATAACTTGGTAGGAGCATATGGCATGTTGGAGGAGCTGAAATAGGTTCAGCAAGTGCTGGGGATGGTGCAGGGGCAGGAGACAGCACAAGGAATCAGGAACAAGATCACTAGATATGCCGTGTATCCTGCTGTAGGTTTTTCCTGAGGCAAAAGGAAACGTCAATGATGCCTACCAGTCCTCTACTATACAGAATTTACATTAGTGGGTGGTAGAAACCACATCTTCTATTTTTTTCTGGAAGGCATCCCCTAAAGTGCCAAGTTAATATTATTTATGTAATGGAGTTCCAGTGATTCTTGTTGAGTGGAAATGTATAATTTCCTCATATGCATTTGCTTAGTAAATGCCCAGAGAGCTAATGCTATTATAACATACTCTATCATGTCTCAAAGGTTTTTAAACTCTTTTTTACCCCTAGCAATCCCCAAATACTGAAATCAGCCTTTCAACTGGTTTCTCAGTTTGATAAGCCAGCTGAGTTTCAGGGATTCGTGCATATACAACTACCCCTGTGCGGGAAGTTTACCTTCTGTGACAAATTTGATCTTTACCTCATGAATTCAGACTGCTGACTGGCTCCTTTACATTACCTCTGATTCTAGCTTTGGAACTCCTAAGAGAATTACTAAAAGAAAGGACCAAATGCCTTATTGCACATTTCCTAATAAACTTGATACTTGTCAAGTTTTGTTGAGTTATGAATTCGTCTAAAGAAGCACCTGCTTTGTCTTTTTGGCATGTTTTAGTTTGTCTCAGAATTCCCTCAGTGCCAGTCCTCCAACAAACTGGGGTATTGCTACTGGTTATCCCCACTCCATCTTCTCTGCAGGTATCCATGCCCTGCCAAAGGTAGTATATAGTATCATGACTCAGGAGACAAAAGAGAGTGAGCACAATGGTGACAAGGGTTTCTGTTGCACTCCCTCCTCCCTTCCTTTCACCCCTAACTGTGAAGCAGGAGAATAGAAAATTTGCCTTTTGGAGTGAATGAATATAAAATGCTTTCTTGGTTCCAACGTGGTGTCTTGTGTTGGAGTTCGTTATTTCCTTAAACATGCCTAAATGTGGCTTGGTAGTTTCACCTTCTTATGCAACTTAAGTACAAGCAGTAAGGTGTTCTGGGTTCCCTGGGTGTTTGATCCCAAACTTTCATGTGGCTTCTGTCTCTCCTTGCACTGGTATGAGATAAAAGAAACCCAGCTGTTTTCTTGTTAAAGATCAAGGTAATCAGGATGGCGATTCAGGACACAACCATGATCGCTGCGGGGAGAAGAGGCCGTGTGATGTTTTTCTATTAGGCACAGTATGGCAGATTTATGTAGCTGTCAGAAAAGGTTTTTCATTTCATGCCTGTTTGTGATTTCTTTGTTGTTGGTGGTGGTGGTGCCAGTTTAAAATTCCTGGCATCATCCTCAGTAAATTAAATAAGGCTGTTCTCAGTAGTGCATTCCAGTGGTATAGCTCATATTTCAGATTATTCCTATCCCTGCACCATTCTTCACACATATTAGCCGTATTCTCTAACCTTACAATGATGCTACGGAGTAGATAATATTATTCCCGTTTTAAAGATGAGAAAACTGAGTCACAAGGAGTTTAAGTAATTTTACCCAGGTTATATTGCTCATATTAGCAGAGCTGGAATTTAAAACCAAGAAGTCACTGCCATATTTAGGGTGAGGTAAGAGAGGTACCCAGGGCACAAAATTTAAGGGAGAACTCCCTCTCAATCTAGTGCAAGTGCAGAATTTATACATGAAAATGAGTGCTTCCTTAAGTCATACTCTAGTCACAGCCTTGAGCAGTGCTGCTTTGGAGTCTGAGTACTTAATCCTTAGCCAATCTGCCTGTCTCACCCTTATGGATCAGAGACAGCCTTCAGTTGGGAAGTAGATTAAGCAGCGTGAGGGAGGGTGTGCAGGTACTGAAGAGACCGTGAGGGAGGGTGTGCAGGTACTGAAGAGACCGTCAGAGACAGAGCCCAAAGCAAGTATCGTCCCTTGACACTTTTCTCTTGTACTGAGTTCTCTCTCATGCTTCTCTCTTGTGGCTTTGTCTCATTCCATGCTTCTCCAGTACAAAAAGGAAAAAAGATAACTCTTCACTTGAGAGGCAAACCTCTGCATCTCATAGATAAAATATTGGTGCAACATTTTTGAATATGGTGCATACCCAGTCATGCTTGGCTGCTCCCAAGGACCTTATTTCATATCATCAGGTCCAGACACATCCTGTGGTGCATGTTTGAATCATCAGTAACCCAAGGAGACATATCTGTAAGGAGTCTCGGGACATAGAACAGAATCTTATAAAGAAAAGTCGAACTGTCTCAGTGAAAAGAAAAAGGTAGGGGATAGTCCAAACTTCTAGGACATTAGTGCTGAACTCCCCTCCCTCAAACTCCTTTAGTGCACTGAAAAGGTTTTGAATGGGACTAGACTTTTCTTGTTGACTGACAAATGGTAAAATAATCACTATGCCCTCAAGATAAAGGAGTCCTTCTCAGTCCTGTACGACTTGAGCCTTAGGGGGGTACTGGGTTTGTGGAGACTTAGGGGGGTACAATGTTGACATTATCTCCAGCGGACTATGGAATAAGCATCCATGTGCTCTTATGAATGTGTGTGGAGGGACAACTGTAGCTGGAGCTGTGGTTGGAATGAAGGAAAGTGAGCATGATGATCTGTTAGCTTCTTTGAACTTCTTAGCATCACACTGGAGAACTCCTAGTAGCTCTTCTAGAGAAATTTCTGACCCAGAAATCTGAGCAGACTGATTAATGATAACTTCTACTCCCTTACAGGTATCATGCCAACAGAACCATGTAAGAAGGATCACGCCAAATGCACAAACCAAACGGTGCTAAGCTGAAGGGACACTGGGCTGTTAGGGAGCATCACTTGCCTCTTTGATCAGGTTCATAAATCTGGGTCCAAGGCGCCATGGCTTATGTCGATGGCACTGTAGGGAGCTGACGGTCAGCTGGGAGGCCCGGTGGGAAGCGATGGCCACCATGTACACAGCATCGTACATCAGAGCTGCTTCAGTCTGTGGAGGAAAACACACACGGCATCTTCAGTGCCACCTCAGCTTACCTTCCTCTACCTGCGCAATCACTCTCGCTTCTTCCATAGCTCCTATCTGTCTATTCTCAAAGACCATTTATTCTTCAGCTGAATAGTTTTCACTCTCCGGTAGCTATTTTTCTCCAAAATAATACCTCACACTCCAGAGTAAATTGGAGTCATAACTCTGCTTTGTTTCAAGTTCTTAATAAAATAAAATAAAATAAAATAATCTCAGGTCAGCCATAAAAGACTTGATTCAGGGAACAAATATTTTGTGGAGTGTCTTCTATGTTAAACATGATGTTAAGATCAACTATATTGAGCTAGAAGCTTCTAAAGCTTAATATTTCAATACCGGATTATGTTTCTCAACATTTATTTAGGTGTATTTATCTATCTACTTACTGGTTTATATTGGGTAGAAAGAAACTGCTGCAGGTAAAACTTAACAGGTGATTTCCAGATTAAAAAAAAACAAAAAAACTTGTGTTGGTCAATTTTATTTACCAGAGACAAGAAGGCTATAGTCATTAAATCAAATCCAATGGCAAATTTTGGGAGACCCTATGAAGAACAGACATGAGTATCTTGCTCAGAAATTGCCTGTTCTTGCCAGCATGTACATTCCTGGTAGTGACTGAAAGTAGTCATTCCTTTTTGGAGCTGAGCACTCATTCTTCCCTTTCGCATGAAATGTCTCTCATTTGCAAAATTTTACATAATACAGCATTTTCATAAAATATATTGCCCTGTGATTTCCTTAGGGATAAAATCTTATAATATGCTCACATTTTGCTTGAGA